>NC_050571.1:20636299-20876299 GCF_013265735.2 Oncorhynchus mykiss | reverse complement strand
ACCAATAAGAAAGAGAAATTACTATTTGCTAAGGAGCTATTTTAATTAATTTTTGACCATTTTAATTGAAAACAATACCAGTAAAGTGCTTCATTGCTATCTAGAAATGATTTGATATTGCGATAACAATGGCTGCATTAGACCTTTGAACACAGTCTCAGGTGGTGTACACTTCATGTCTTCCCCGTTGCCTTAGACCCATGGAAAATGTGTGCTGGTTTGGAATAAATCCGGCCTCTTATTATTGTAGTAACCAAACAAACACAAAGACACCACCAACCTCTGGGGCTGAAAGACACAATCCTCATCTGCTGTAGTAGACACAATGTTAATATGCAAATCCCTCAAAACCAGAGAAATTGCTTGTGGTGGCAGATTTAATTTGATTATTCATTGTTCATTTCCAATAAGCAACAAGTAATCAAATCATTTTGAATGATTTGTTGTTCCAATGGTACTAAAGGGTAGGCTAACTGTTGCTGTATGTATTATCTGACACGAGACGGAGGTCTTGAGGACCATAAATCAACGGTCAGATAGTAGTAGAGAGAGACACTTATTCAACTGACTTCTGTCAGTCAGTTCATCAAAGGCATTGACAAAAACTAAACGTGAAGAGTTGAAAGCACTTATAAATTCCTGATCCATATTCCTGTTGGAATGGAGGTGTGAACTGAACAACGCTCCCAGTGTTCTAAGAGGCCCTCGGGTGGTCTGATCAAAATAAACAACAGGGAAATCACAGGGCTCTGTCGGGCAGAAAACCAGCAAAACAGCACAGATCCTTCTCCTCTAGTGGCACGCTTTGGAGACACTCCACAGGTCTTAGGTGGGACTTCCCTCTCATTCGCTTTGGGGCTTGGATAGTGGGACTTCACTTTCCCCCCCCCCACATCCATTTGACATGTCAACCTTGTACAGAGGGAGCAGAGAGACAGACTGTGTAGTAGAGCAAATGATGACCTCTGACCTCAGAGAGGTGACATGGGGCGGGACTTGCTGGCTGGCAGTGAGGTGGGGGTCCATTGGGGTGTTATCAGATGGCTGGAGACTGGGGGATGGTTGGCGTTGCTGGCTGGTAGAGGTAGTGATGGAGGTGTGAGACAGACAGAGTGGCAGACAGTTTAGTTCCAGTTCCCCCAGCACTATAACAAGTGGGCCTCTATCCGTAGCCAGTGCAGTCCTTGACGTATGTAGTGCACAAGTTCTATCATGCTGCTGTGTTGGCTCAACGGTTCCATCATTGAGTCCAGCTCCTGAAAGAACTCTATGGAAGAAGGCGAAGAGGAGAGAGTGAGTGTTTAGGTGTGTGTGTCTACAAGACAAAGACTGACAGACAGGTGTAATAGCAAAATTAAAGTCCTGTTTTCCATCCCTCTCTTACCTCTCTCCGAATCTCTCTTCCCCTCTCCGAACCTCTCTTACCCTCTCCGAACCTCTCTTCCCTCCCTCCTAACCTCTCTTGCCTCCCCCCGAACCTCTCTTCCCTCCCCCTAACCGCTCTTTCTTTCCTCCTAACCGCTCTTTATTTCCTCCTAATCTCTCTTTCTTCCCTCCTAACCTCTCTTCCCTCTTTCCTCCCTTCTAACCCATCTTCCCTCACCCCAAATCTCTCTTTCCTCCATCCTAACCTCTCTTTCCTCCCTCCTAACCTCTCTTTCATCTCTCCTAACCTCTCTTTCCTCCCTCCTAACCTCACTTGCCTCGCTCCTGACCTGTCTTCCCTAACTACCCTCCCTCCTAACCTCTCTTCCCTCTCTTTCCTCCCTCCTAACCTCTCTTCTCCTCTCCTAATCTCTCTTGCCACCCTCCTAGCCTTTCTTGCCTCACTCCTAACCTCTCTTCCATCTCTTACCTCCCTCATACCCTCTATTTCTCTTTACCCTCCCTCATAACCTCTCTTTCCACCCACCTAACCTCTCTTTCCTACCTCCAAACAACTCTTTCCTCCCTCCTAACCTCTCTTCCCTCCCTCCTAACATCTCTTCCCCCCCTTCTAACCTCTCTTCCCCTCTCCAAACCACTCTTGCTCCCTCCTAAACTCTCTTCCCCTCCTCCTAACCTCTCCTCTATCCATTCCATCCCTCCAAACCTCACCACCCTCCCTCCTACACTCTTTTCCCTCCCTACTACCTCTCTCCCCTCCCTCCTAACCTCTCATTCCTCCCTCCTAACCTCTCTTCCCTCCCTCCAAACCTTGCTTACTTAACTCCAAACATATCTTCCATCCCTCCTAACATTTCTTCCATCTCTTCCCTCCCTCCAAACCTCTCTTGCCTCCCTCCTAACTTCTCTTTCCTTCTTCCTATCCTCTCTTCCCTCCCTTCTAACCTCACTTCCCTCTCTTCCCAACCTCCGAACCTCTCCTCCCCCCTCCTAACCTCTCTTCCCTCCCTCCTAACCTCTCTTCCCTCCCTTCCCTCTCTTCCCTCCCTCCTAACCTCTCTTCCCTCCCCCCTAATCTCTCTTCCCTCCCTCCTAACCTCTCTTCCCTCCCTCCTAATCTCTCTTCCCTCCCTTCCCTCTCTTCCCTCCTTCCTAACCGCTCTTCCCTCCCCCTAATCTCTCCTCCCTCCATTCTAACCTCACTTCCCTCCCTCCTAGCCTCTCTTCCTTTCCTCATAACCTCTCTTCCCTCCCTCCTGACCTCTCTTCCATCCCTTCTAACCTCACTTCCCTCTCTTCCCTTCCTCCTAATCTCTCTTCCCTCCCTTCCCTCTCGTCCCTTCCTCCTAACCCCTCTTCCCTCCCTCCTAATCTCTCTTTCCTCCCTCCAAACAACTATTTCCTCCCTTCTAACCTCTCTTCCCTCCCTCCTAACATCTCTTCCCCCCTACTAACCTCTCTTCCCCTCTCCGAACCACTCTTGCCTCCCTCCTACACTCTCTTCCCCCCTTCTAACCTCTCCTCTATCTCTTCCATCCCTCCAAACCTCACCACCCTCCCTCCTACACTCTCTTCCCTCCCTACTACCTCTCTTCCCTTCCCTCCTAACCTCTCATTCCTCACTCCTAACCTCTCTTCCCTCCCGCCAAACCTCGCTTACTTCCCTCCAAACATATCTTCCATCCCTCCTAACATTTCTTCCATCTCTGCCCTCCCCATATCCTCTCTTCCCTCCCTTCTAACCTCACTTCCCTCACTTCCCAACCTCCGAACGTCTCCTCCCTCCCTTCTAACCTCTCTTCCCTCCCTCCTGACCTCTCGTCCATCCCTTCTAACTCACTTACCTCTCTTCCTTCCCTCCCTCCTAACCTCTCTTCCCTCCCTCTCTTCCCTCCATCCTAACCTCTCTTCCCTCCCTCCTAACCTCTCTTCCCTCCCTCCTAACCCCTCTTCCCTCCCTCCAAACCTCTCTTCCCTCCCCCATTACCTCTCTTCCCTCCCCCTAACCTCTCTTACCTCCATCCTAACCTCTCTTACCTCCATCCTAATCTCTCTTCCCTCCCTTCCCTCTCGTCCCTTCCTCCTAACCCCTCTTCCCTCCCTCCAAACCTCTCTTGCCTCCCTCCTAACGTCACTTCCCTCTCTTCCCTCCCCCTAACCTCTCTTCCCTACCTCCTAACCTCTCTTTCCTCCCTCCTGACCTCTCTTCCTTACCTCCAAACCTCTCTTGACACCCTCCTAACTTCTCTTTCCTCCTTCCTAACCACTCCTCCCTCCCCCTAATCTCTCCTCCCTCCCTTCTAACCTCACTTCCCTCTCTTCCCTCCCTCCTAGCCTCTCTTCCTTCCCTCATAACCTCTCTTCCCTCACTCATGACCTCTCTTCCATCCCTTCTAACCTCACTTCCCTCTCTTCCCTCCCCCCTAACCTCTCTTCCTTCCCTCCCTCCTAATCTCTCTTCCCTCCCTTCCCTCTCATCCCTTCCTCCTAACCCATCTTCCCTCCCTCCAAACCTCTCTTGCCTCCCTCCTAACCTCTCTTCCCTGCCTCCTAACCTCACTTCGCTCTCTTCCCTCCCCCCTAATCTCTCTTCCCTACCTCCTAACCTCTCTTTCCTCCCTCCTGACCTCTCTTCCTTACCTCCAAACCTCTCTTGCCTCCCTCCTAACTTCTCTTTCCTTCTTCCTAACCTCTCTTCCCTCCCCCTATCCTCTCTTCCCTCCCTTCTAACCTCACTTCCCTCTCTTCCCAACCTCCGAACCTCTCCTCCCTCCCTTCTAACCTCTCTTCCCTCCCTCCTAACCTCTCTTTCTTCCCTCCTAACCTCTCTTCTCTCCTTCCTAACCTCTTTCCCCCCCTCCTAACCTCTCTTCCCTCTCTCCTAACCTCTCTTGCCTCCCTCCAAACCTTTCTTCCCGCCTAGCCTTTCTTCCCTCCCTCTTAACCTTGTCCCTCTCTCCTAACCTCTCTTTTCTCTCTCCTAACCTCTCTTCCCGCCCTCCTAACCTCTCTTCCCTCTCTCCTGACCTCCCTCCTAACCTCTCTTCCCTCCCTCCTAACCTTTCTTCTCTCCCTCCTAACCTCTTCCCTCTCTCCTTACCTCTCTTTTCTCTCTCCTAACCTCTTCCCTCCCTCCTAACCTCTCTTCCCTCTCTCCTAACCTCTCTTCCCTCCTGTCCCTCCCTCCTAACCCCTCTTCCCACCTTCCTAACATCTCTTCCCTCCCTCCTAACCTCTCTTTTCACTATCCTAACCTGTCTTCCCTCCCTCCTAACCTCTATTCCCTCCCTCCTAACCTCTCTTCCCTCTCTCCTAACCTCTCTTCCCTCCCTCCTAACTCTCTTCCCTCCCCCCTAACCTCTCGTTCATCCCTTCTAACTTAACTTACCTCTCTTCCCACCCTCCTAACCTCTCTTCCATCCTTTCTAACCTCACTTCCCCTCTTCCCTCCCTCCTAACCTCTCTTCCCTCCCTCCTAACCTCTCTTCCATCCCGTCCCTCTCTTCCCTCCCTCCTAACCCCACTTCCCTCTCTTCCCTCCCCCTAACCTCTCTTCCCTACCTACTAATCTCGCTTTCCTCCCTCCTGACCTCTCTTCCTCATCTCCAAAACTCTCTTGACTCCCTCCTAACTTCTCTTCCCTCCCTCCTAACCCCACTTCCCTCTCTTCCCTCCCCTAACCTCTCTTCCCTACCTACTAACCTCTCTTTCCTCCCTCCTGACCTCTCTTCATCTCCAAACCTCTCGACTCCCTCCTAACTTATTTTCCCTCCCAACTAACCTCTCCTCCCTCCCTTCTAACCTCACTTCCCTCTCTTCCCTTCCTCCTAGCCTTTCTTCCGTCCCTCCTAACCTCTCTTTGTTCCCTCCTAACCTCTCTTCCTTCCCTCCTAACCTCTCTTCCTTCCCTCCTAACCTCTCTTCCTTCCCTCCTGACCTCGCTTCCATCTCTTCTAACCTCACTTCCCTCCTTCCTAACCTCTCTTCCCTCCCTCCAAACCTATCTTGCCTCCCTCCTAACTTCTCTTTCCTCCCTCCTAACCTCTCTTCCCTCTCTTCCTCCCTCCTAACCTCTCTTCCCTCCCTCCTAACCTCTCTTACCTCCCTCCAAACCTCTCTTGCCTCCCTCCTAACCTGTCTTCCCTCCCTCTTAAGCTCTTTTCCTCTCTCCTTCCCTCTCTTTCCTCCCTCCTAACCTCTCTTTCTTCCCTCTTAACCTCTCCTCCCTCTCTTCCTAATAAACAGTGGGTGATTGAGTGCTGGAAAGGCTCAATCCTAAAAGTAACAGCTCTGGTGATCAGTATGTGTTGAAAGGCCCACCTAGGCCTTATGGTGTCATAACTGGGTGATTCCTGTCTCATTTCCACCGAAGACACCATCCAACAGGCTCTAATTGAGCTCATTATGAGTGTCGACAGAGAGTAGGAGAGGTGTAGGGAGGATCAACTTCTAATGGATACTTCTGAGGCTCTGAGAGTGAGTTCTTGCCTAACACAACCACATAACCTGCCCCTTTAATCAGCTAGGCTCAGGAAATGACAGAGACACGACACATCAAATCCTCCATTCACAGTCAAGAGGGGTGTCCTCCATATATCTCTGCTGGTCTCTCTCTAGTCTGTACATTCACTCACTAATGACAGTAAATGGGTCAAGGCTTAGGGCTCCTTTATTCTCCATATCGCCACGAAAGAATACAGAACACATCAGTCCATATTAGGCCATCCTGAGGGTGATGAAAGGATCTGGCTGGCCTTGGTTCCTAACCAATATGAATAATTAGTCATATATACTGTAATTACTGAATGCAAGGTAGATGAATGGGAATACATGTATTAACACAAATATATGATACGATAACAAAAGAATAATGGACGTTGTATGTAGCTATTACTGCTACATCAGCTGCAGTTACCACCCTACCTGGTATCTACAGCACAATTTATTCTACTAATGTACAAAATCTGCCATTTCTGCCATCTCCTATACAAACATCCTGTTGTAAAACAGAGAGACTGTGTCCAGTCTCCAGTCTCCAGTACCTTGGCTCTCTGTGGCCAACTTTTCTGCTGTGTCCCAGTGCTCGTAGCTCCGGAGAATGTTGTTGGTAATGTTGACGTGGCTGGCGGCCATCTGGTGAATGCGCTGGGGGATGGCCACGTTGCCGGAGGCCCCGGAGCCCGCAGTGCCCATACTGCTGCTGCCCCAACTGACTGGGGAGAGACTCAGAGACAGGGGCGATGGGGTGCCTGTGTTCCTGGGAAGACAGAGACACAATACAGGGGTCAGGGGTTAGAGGTTGGAAGTGAAAAGGTCAGGGCACCACCACAGAGATGATAGTGTACTGTATAACCACTGGACACCATGGATTTTGGTATCCTGGGCAAAACATACAGGGAGTAAAGTGAATTATATATACCGGGAGTAAAGTGAATTATATATACAGGGAGTAAAGTGAATTATATATACAGGGAGTAAAGTGAATTATATATACAGGGAGTAAAGTGAATTATATATACAGATACAGAGAGTAAAGTGAATTATATATACAGATACAGGGAGTAAAGTGAATTATATATACAGATACAGAGAGTAAAGTGAATTATATATACAGACACAGAGAGTAAAGTGAATTATATATACAGGGAATGAAGTGAATTATATATACAGGGAGTAAAGGTAATTATATATACAGATACAGAGAGTAAAGTGAATTATATATACAGGGAGTAAAGTGAATTATATATACAGGGAATAAAGTGAATTATATATACAGGGAATAAAGTGAATTATATATACAGGGAGTAAAGTGAATTATATATACAGATACAGAGAGTAAAGTGAATTATATATACAGATACAGAGAGTAAAGTGAATTATATATACAGATACAGGGAGTAAAGTGAATTATATATACAGATACAGAGAGTAAAGTGAATTATATATACAGATACAGAGAGTAAAGTGAATTATATATACAGATACAGGGAGTAAAGTGAATTATATATACAGATACAGAGAGTAAAGTGAATTATATATACAGATACAGAGAGTAAAGTGAATTATATATACAGGGAGTAAAGTGAATTATATATACAGGGAATAAAGTGAATTATATATACAGGGAGTAAAGTGAATTATATATACAGATACAGAGAGTAAAGTGAATTATATATACAGATACAGGGAGTAAAGTGAATTATATATACAGGGAGTAAAGTGAATTATATATACAGGGAATAAAGTGAATTATATATACAGAGAGTAAAGTGAATTATATATACAGATACAGAGAGTAAAGTGAATTATATATACAGGGAGTAAAGTGAATTATATATACAGGGAATAAAGTGAATTATATATACAGATACAGGGAGTAAAGTGAATTATATATACAGATACAGAGAGTAAAGTGAATTATATATACAGATACAGAGAGTAAAGTGAATTATATATACAGGGAATAAAGTGAATTATATATACAGGGAGTAAAGTGAATTATATATACAGATACAGAGAGTAAAGTGAATAATATATACAGGGAGTAAAGTGAATTATATATACAGGGAATAAAGTGAATTATATATACAGGGAATAAAGTGAATTATATATACAGGGAGTAAAGTTAATTATATATACAGATACAGAGAGTAAAGTGAATTATATATACAGATACAGAGAGTAAAGTTAATTATATATACAGATACAGAGAGTAAAGTGAATTATATATACAGATACAGAGAGTAAAGTTAATTATATATACAGATACAGGGAGTAAAGTGAATTATATATACAGATACAGAGAGTAAAGTGAATTATATATACAGATAGAGAGAGTAAAGTGAATTATATATACAGATACAGGGAGTAAAGTGAATTATATATACAGATACAGAGAGTAAAGTGAATTATATATACAGGGAGTAAAGTGAATTATATATACAGGGAATAAAGTGAATTTTATATACAGGGAGTAAAGTGAATTATATATACAGATACAGAGAGTAAAGTGAATTATATATACAGATACAGAGAGTAAAGTGAATTATATATACAGATACAGAGAGTAAAGTGAACTATATATACAGATACAGAGAGTAAAGTGAATTATATATACAGGGAGTAAAGTGAATTATATATACAGGGAATAAAGTGAATTATATATACAGGGAGTAAAGTGAATTATATATACAGATACAGAGAGTAAAGTGAATTATATATACAGATACAGAGAGTAAAGTGAATTATATATACAGATACAGAGAGTAAAGTGAATTATATATACAGATACAGAGAGTAAATTGAATTATATATACAGGGAGTAAAGTGAATTATATATACAGATACAGAGAGTGAAGTGAATTATATATACAGGGAGTAAAGTGAATTATATATACAGGGAATAAAGTGAATTATATATACAGGGAGTAAAGTGAATTATATATACAGGGAGCAAAGTGAATTATATATACAGGGAATAAAGTGAATTATATATACAGGGAGTAAAATGAATTATATATACAGATACAGAGAGTAAAGTGAATTATATATACAGATACAGGGAGTAAAGTGAATTATATATACAGGGAGTAAAGTGAATTATATATACAGGGAATAAAGTGAATTATATATACAGGGAGTAAAGTGAATTATATATACAGATACAGAGAGTAAAGTGAATTATATATACAGATACAGGGAGTAAAGTGAATTATATATACAGGGAGTAAAGTGAATTATATATACAGGGAATAAAGTGAATTATATATACAGAGAGTAAAGTTAATTATATATACAGATACAGAGAGTAAAGTGAATTATATATACAGGGAGTAAAGTGAATTATATATACAGGGAATAAAGTGAATTATATATACAGATACAGAGAGTAAAGTGAATTATATATACAGATACAGGGAGTAAAGTGAATTATATATACAGGGAGTAAAGTGAATTATATATACAGATACAGGGAGTAAAGTGAATTATATATACAGATACAGAGAGTAAAGTGAATTATATATACAGACACAGAGAGTAAAGTGAATTATATATACAGATACAGGGAGTAAAGTGAATTATATATACAGGGAGTAAAGTGAATTATATATACAGATACAGGGAGTAAAGTGAATTATATATACAGATACAGAGAGTAAAGTGAATTATATATACAGACACAGAGAGTAAAGTGAATTATATATACAGGGAATGAAGTGAATTATATATACAGGGAGTAAAGGTAATTATATATACAGATACAGAGAGTAAAGTGAATTATATATACAGGGAGTAAAGTGAATTATATATACAGGGAATAAAGTGAATTATATATACAGGGAATAAAGTGAATTATATATACAGGGAGTAAAGTGAATTATATATACAGATACAGAGAGTAAAGTGAATTATATATACAGATACAGAGAGTAAAGTGAATTATATATACAGATACAGGGAGTAAAGTGAATTATATATACAGATACAGAGAGTAAAGTGAATTATATATACAGATACAGAGAGTAAAGTGAATTATATATACAGATACAGGGAGTAAAGTGAATTATATATACAGATACAGAGAGTAAAGTGAATTATATATACAGATACAGAGAGTAAAGTGAATTATATATACAGGGAGTAAAGTGAATTATATATACAGGGAATAAAGTGAATTATATATACAGGGAGTAAAGTGAATTATATATACAGATACAGAGAGTAAAGTGAATTATATATACAGATACAGGGAGTAAAGTGAATTATATATACAGGGAGTAAAGTGAATTATATATACAGGGAATAAAGTGAATTATATATACAGAGAGTAAAGTGAATTATATATACAGATACAGAGAGTAAAGTGAATTATATATACAGGGAGTAAAGTGAATTATATATACAGGGAATAAAGTGAATTATATATACAGATACAGGGAGTAAAGTGAATTATATATACAGATACAGAGAGTAAAGTGAATTATATATACAGATACAGAGAGTAAAGTGAATTATATATACAGGGAATAAAGTGAATTATATATACAGGGAGTAAAGTGAATTATATATACAGATACAGAGAGTAAAGTGAATAATATATACAGGGAGTAAAGTGAATTATATATACAGGGAATAAAGTGAATTATATATACAGGGAATAAAGTGAATTATATATACAGGGAGTAAAGTTAATTATATATACAGATACAGAGAGTAAAGTGAATTATATATACAGATACAGAGAGTAAAGTTAATTATATATACAGATACAGAGAGTAAAGTGAATTATATATACAGATACAGAGAGTAAAGTTAATTATATATACAGATACAGGGAGTAAAGTGAATTATATATACAGATACAGAGAGTAAAGTGAATTATATATACAGATAGAGAGAGTAAAGTGAATTATATATACAGATACAGGGAGTAAAGTGAATTATATATACAGATACAGAGAGTAAAGTGAATTATATATACAGGGAGTAAAGTGAATTATATATACAGGGAATAAAGTGAATTTTATATACAGGGAGTAAAGTGAATTATATATACAGATACAGAGAGTAAAGTGAATTATATATACAGATACAGAGAGTAAAGTGAATTATATATACAGATACAGAGAGTAAAGTGAACTATATATACAGATACAGAGAGTAAAGTGAATTATATATACAGGGAGTAAAGTGAATTATATATACAGGGAATAAAGTGAATTATATATACAGGGAGTAAAGTGAATTATATATACAGATACAGAGAGTAAAGTGAATTATATATACAGATACAGAGAGTAAAGTGAATTATATATACAGATACAGAGAGTAAAGTGAATTATATATACAGATACAGAGAGTAAATTGAATTATATATACAGGGAGTAAAGTGAATTATATATACAGATACAGAGAGTGAAGTGAATTATATATACAGGGAGTAAAGTGAATTATATATACAGGGAATAAAGTGAATTATATATACAGGGAGTAAAGTGAATTATATATACAGATACAGAGAGTAAAGTGAATTATATATACAGATACAGGGAGTAAAGTGAATTATATATACAGGGAGTAAAGTGAATTATATATACAGGGAATAAAGTGAATTATATATACAGGGAGTAAAGTGAATTATATATACAGATACAGAGAGTAAAATGAATTATATATACAGGGAGTAAAGTTAATTATATATACAGATACAGGGAGTAAAGTGAATTATATATACAGATACAGAGAGTAAAGTGAATTATATATACAGATACAGAGAGTAAAGTGAATGATAGATACAGAGAGTAAAGTGAATTATATATACAGGGAGTAAAGTGAATTATATATACAGGGAGTAAAGTGAATTATATATACAGGGAATAAAGTGAATTATATATACAGGGAGTAAAATGAATTATATATACAGATACAGAGAGTAAAGTGAATTATATATACAGATACAGGGAGTAAAGTGAATTATATATACAGGGAGTAAAGTGAATTATATATACAGGGAATAAAGTGAATTATATATACAGGGAGTAAAGTGAATTATATATACAGATACAGAGAGTAAAGTGAATTATATATACAGATACAGGGAGTAAAGTGAATTATATATACAGGGAGTAAAGTGAATTATATATACAGGGAATAAAGTGAATTATATATACAGAGAGTAAAGTTAATTATATATACAGATACAGAGAGTAAAGTGAATTATATATACAGGGAGTAAAGTGAATTATATATACAGGGAATAAAGTGAATTATATATACAGGGAGTAAAGTGAATTATATATACAGATACAGAGAGTAAAGTGAATTATATATACAGATACAGGGAGTAAAGTGAATAATATATACAGGGAGTAAAGTGATTATATATACAGATACAGGGAGTAAAGTGAATTATATATACATGGAGTAAAGTGAATTATATATACAGAGAGTAAAGTGAATTATATATACAGGGAGTAAAGTGAATTATATATACAGGGAATAAAGTGAATGATATATACAGATACAGAGAGTAAAGTAAATTATATATACAGGGAGTAAAGTGAATTATATATACAGGGAATAAAGTGAATTATATATACAGGGAATAAAGTGAATTATATATACAGGGAGTAAAGTGAATTATATATACAGATACAGAGAGTAAAGTAAATTATATATACAGGGAGTAAAGTGAATTATATATACAGATACAGAGAGTAAAGTGAATTATATATACAGAGAGTAAAGTGAATTATATATACAGGGAGTAAAGTGAATTATATATACAGGGAATAAAGTGAATTATATATACAGGGAGTAAAGTGAATTATATATACAGATACAGAGAGTAAAGTGAATTATATATACAGGGAGTAAAGTGAATTATATATACAGATACAGAGAGTAAAGTGAATTATATATACAGAGAGTAAAGTGAATTATATATACAGAGAGTAAAGTAAATTATATATACAGGGAGTAAAGTGAATGATATATACAGGGAATAAAGTGAATTATATATACAGGGAGTAAAGTGAATTATATATACAGATACAGGGAGTAAAGTGAATTATATATACATGGAGTAAAGTGAATTATATATACAGATACAGGGAGTAAAGTGAATTATATATACAGGGAGTAAAGTGAATTATATATACAGATACAGGGAGTAAAGTGAATTATATATACATGGAGTAAAGTTAATTATATATACAGAGAGTAAAGTGAATTATATATACAGGTAGTAAAGTGAATTATATATACAGGGAGTAAAGTGAATTATATATACAGATACAGGGAGTAAAGTGAATTATATATACATGGAGTAAAGTTAATTATATATACAGTTGAAGTCGGAAGTTTACATACACTTAGGTTGGAGTCATTAAAACTGGTTTTTCAATCACTCTACAAATTTCTTGTTCACAAACTATAGTTTTGGTAAGTCGGTTAGGACATAGACTTTGCGCATGAAACAAGTAATTTTTCCTACAATTGTTTACAGACGGAATATTACACTTATAATTCACTGTATCACAATTCCATTGGGTCAGAAGTCTACATACACTAAGGTGACTGTTCCTTCAAACAGCTAGGAAAATTACAGAATATTATGTCATGGCTTTAGAAGCATCTGATAGGCTAATTGACAAGATTTGAGTCAATTGGAAGGGTACCTGTGGATGTATTTCAAGGCCTACCTTCAAACCCAGTGCCTCTTTGCTTGACATCATGGGAAAATCAAAAGAAATCAGCCAAGACCTCAGAAAAAAATTGTAGACCTCCAGAAGTCTGGTTCATCCTTGGGAGCAATTTCCAAACGCCTGAAGGTACCACGTTCATCTGTACAAACAATAGTACGCAAGTATAAACACCATGGGACCACACAGCCGTCCAACCGCTCAGGAAGGAGATGCGTTCTGTCTCCTAGAGATGAACGTACTTTGGTGCGAAAAGTGCAAATCAATCCCAGAACAACAGCAAAGAACATTATGAAGATGCTGGAGGAAACAAGTACAAAAGTGACTATATCCACAGTAAAACGAGTCCTATATCGACAGAACCTGAAAGCCCGCTCGGCAAGGAAGAAGCCACTGCTCCAAAACCGGCATAAAAAAAGCCAGACTACGGTTTGCAACTGCACATGGGGACAAGACTGTACTTTTTGGAGAAATGTCCTCTGGTCTGATGAAACAAAAATAGAACTGTTTGGCCATAATGACCATTGTTATGTTTGGAGGAAAAAGGGGGAGGCTTGCAAGCCGAAGAACACCATCCCAACCGTGAAGCACGGCGGTGGCAGCATCGTGTTGTGGGGCTGCTTTGCTGCAGGAGGGACTGGTGCACTTCACAAAATAGACGGCATGAGGAGGAGGAAAATGACGTGGAAATATTGAAGCCACATCTCAAGACATCAGTCAGGAAGTTAAAGCTTGGTCGCAAATGGGTCTTCCAAATGGACAATGACCCCAAGCATGCTTCCAATGTTGTGTCAAAATGGCTTAAGGACAACAAAGTCAAGCTATTGGAGTGGCCATCACAAAGCCCTGACCTCAATCCTATAGAAAATTTGTGGGCAGAACTGAAAAAGCGTGTGCGAGCAAGGAGGCCTACAAACTTGACTCAGTTACACCAGCTCTGTCAGGAGGAATGGGCCAAAATTCACACAACTTATTGTGGAAAGCTTGTGGAAGGCTACTCGAATCGTTTGACCCAAGTTAAACAATTTAAAGGCAATGCTACCAAATACTAATTGAGTGTATGTAAACTTCTGACCCACTAGTAATGTGATGAAAGAAATAAAAACTGAAATAAATAATTCACTCTACTGTTATTCTGACATTTCACATTCTTAAAATAAAGTGATGATCCTAACTGGCCTAAGACAGGAAATTTTTACTTGGATTAAATGTCAGGAATAGTGAAAAAACTGAGTTTAAATGTATTTGGCTAAGGTGTATGTAAACTTCCGACTTCAACTGTATAGGGAGTTAAGTGAATTATATATACAGGGAGTAAAGAGAAGCATGGAGGAGGAGGTGTGATGATGAGAGGGTGCTTTTTCAAACAGTCATGAAGGAGTTCCCACATATTTTGAGCACTTGTTGGCTGCATTTCCTTCACTCTGCAGTCCAACTCATCCCAAATCATCTCAATTCGGTTGAGGTCGGGTGATTGTGGAGACCAGGTCATCTGATGCAGCACTCCATCACTCTCCTTCTTGGTCAAATTGCCCTCACACAGCATGGAGGTGTGTTTTTTGGGTCATTGACCTTTTGAAAAACAAAGTTCCACTAAGTGCAAACCAGATGGGATGATGTATCGCTGCAGAATGCTGTGGTAGCCATGCTGGTTAAGTGTACCTTGAATTCTAAATACAGTGCCTTGCGAAAGTATTCGGCCCCCTTGAACTTTGCGTCCTTTTGCCACATTTCAGGCTTCAAACATAAAGATATAAAACTGTATTTTTTTGTGAAGAATCAACAACAAGTGGGACACAATCATGAAGTGGAACGACATTTATTGGATATTTCTAACTTTTTTAACAAATCAAAAACTGAAAAATTGGGCGTGCAAAATTATTCAGCCCCTTAAGTTAATACTTTGTAGCGCCACCTTTTGCTGCGATTACAGCTGTAAGTCGCTTGGGGTATGTCTCTATCAGTTTTGCACATCGAGAGACTGACATTTTTTCCCATTCCTCCTTGCAAAACAGCTCGAGCTCAGTGAGGTTGGATGGAGAGCATTTGTGAACAGCAGTTTTCAGTTCTTTCCACAGATTCTCGATTGGATTCAGGTCTGGACTTTGACTTGGCCATTCTAACACCTGGATATGTTTCTTTTTGAACCATTCCATTGTAGATTTTGCTTTATGTTTTGGATCATTGTCTTGTTGGAAGACAAATCTCCGTCCCAGTCTCAGGTCTTTTGCAGACTCCATCAGGTGTTCTTCCAGAATGGTCCTGTATTTGGCTCCATCCATCTTCCCATCAATTTTAACCATCTTCCCTGTCCCTGTTGAAGAAAAGCAGGCCCAAACCATGATGCTGCCACCACCATGTTTGACAGTGGAGATGGTGTGTTCAGCTGTGTTGCTTTTACGCCAAACATAACGTTTTGCATTGTTGCCAAAAAGTTCAATTTTGGTTTCATCTGACCAGAGCACCTTCTTCCACATGTTTGGTGTGTCTCCCAGGTGGCTTGTGGCAAACTTTAAACAACACTTTTTATGGATCTCTTTAAGAAATGGCTTTCTTCTTGCCACTCTTCCATAAAGGCCAGATTTGTGCAATATACAACTGATTATTGTCCTATGGACAGAGTCTCCCACCTCAGCTGTAGATCTCTGCAGTTCATCCAGAGTGATCATGGGCCTCTTGGCTGCATCTCTGATCAGTCTTCTCCTTGTATGAGCTGAAAGTTTAGAGGGACGGCCAGGTCTTGGTAGATTTGCAGTGGTCTGATACTCCTTCCATTTCAATATTATCGCTTGCACAGTGCTCCTTGGGATGTTTAAAGCTTGGGAAATCTTTTTGTATCCAAATCCGGCTTTAAACTTCTTCACAACAGTATCTCGGACCTGCCTGGTGTGTTCCTTGTTCTTCATGATGCTCTCTGCGCTTTTAACGGACCTCTGAGACTATCACAGTGCAGGTGCATTTATACGGAGACTTGATTACACACAGGTGGATTGTATTTATCATCATTAGTCATTTAGGTCAACATTGGATCATTCAGAGATCCTCACTGAACTTCTGGAGAGAGTTTGCTGCACTGAAAGTAAAGGGGCTGAATAATTTTGCACGCCCAATTTTTAAGTTTTTAATTTGTTAAAAAAGTTTGAAATATCCAATAAATGTCGTTCCACTTCATGATTGTGTCCCACTTGTTGTTGATTCTTCACAAAAAAATACAGTTTTATATCTTTATGTTTGAAGCCTGAAATGTGGCAAAAGGTCTCAAAGTTCAAGGGGGCCGAATACTTTCTCAAGGCACTGTAAATCACAGACTGTCACCAGCAAAGCACCCCCACAACATCACACCTCCTCCTCCATGCTTTTCAGTGGGAAATACACATGCAGAGATCATCCGTTCACCCACACCGCATCTCACAAAGACATGGCGGTTAGGACCAAAAATCTCAAATTTGGACTCCAGACCAAAGGACAGATTTCCTACGGTCTAATGTCCATTACTCATGTTTCTCTGCCCAAGCAGAACTGTTCTTTGGTGTCCTTTAGTATTGGTGTCCTTTACCACTCTCCGTTAGGCTTAACCACTGTCCGTCAGGCTTAACCACTGTCCGTCAGGCTTAACCACTATCCTTCAGGCTTAACAACTGTTATTCAGGCTTTGCCACTGTCCGTCAAGCTTAACCACAATCCGTCAGGCTTAACAACTGTCATTCAGGCTTTGCCACTGTCCGTCAAGCTTAACCACAATCCGTCAGGCTTTGCAACTGTCCGTCAAGCTTAACCACAGTCCGTCAGGCTTAACCATTGTCCGTCAAGCTTAACCACAGTCCGTCAGGCTTAAGCACTGTCATTCAGGCTTTGCCACTGTCCGTCAAGCTTAACCACAATCCGTCAGGCTTTGCAACTGTCCGTCAAGCTTAACCAATGTCCGTCAGGCTTAACCACTGTCTGTCAGGCTTAACCACTGTCCGTCAAGCTTAACCACTGTCTGTCAGGCTTAACCACTATCCTTCAGGCTTAACCACTGCCATTCAGACTTAACCACTATCCTTCAGGCTTAACCACTATCATTCAGGCTTTACCACTCTCCGTCAGGCTTAACCACTCTCCTTCAGGCTTAACCACTATCCACTATCCAGGCTTAACCACTGTCCGTCAGGCTTAACCACTATCCGTCAGGCTTAACCACTCTCCGTCAGGCTTAACCACTGTCCCCCAGGCTTAGCCAATGTCATTCAGACTTTGCCACTGTCCGTCAGGCTGAACCACTGTCCGTCAGGCTTAACCACTGTTCGTCAGGCTTAACCACTGTCCGTCAAGCTTAACCAATCTCCATCAGGTTTAATCACTGTCCCTCAGGCTTAACTACTGTCCGTCAGGCTTAACTACTGTCCGTCAGGCTTAACTACTCTCCGTCAGGCTTAACCACTGTCCGTCAGGCTTAACCACTGTCCCCCAGGCTTAGCCACTGTCATTCAGACTTTGCCACTGTCCGTCAGGCTTAACCACTATCCTTCAGGCTTAACCACTCTCCGTCAGGCTTAACCACTATCCGTCAGGCTTAACCACTGTCCGTCAGGCTTAACCACTCTCCGTCAGGCTTAACCACTGTCATTCAGGCGTTGCCACTGTCCGTCAAGCTTAACCACAATCCGTCAGGCTTTGCCACTGTCCGTCAAGCTTAACCACAGTCCGTCAGGCTTTGCCACTGTCCGTCAAGCTTAACCACAGTCCGTCAGGCTTAACCATTGTCCGCCAAGCTTAACCACAGTCCGTCAGGCTTAAGCACTGTCATTCAGGCTTTGCCACTGTCCCTCAAGCTTAACCACAGTCCGTCAGGCTTAACCACAGTCCGTCAGGCTTAACCACTGTCATTCAGGCTTTGCCACTGTCCGTCAAGCTTAACCACAATCCGTCAGGCTTTGCCACTGCCCGTCAAGCTTAACCACAGTCCGTCAGGCTTTGCCACTGTCCGTCAAGCTTAACCACAGTCCGTCAGGCTTAACCATTGTCCGCCAAGCTTAACCACAGTCCGTCAGGCTTAAGCACTGTCATTCAGGCTTTGCCACTGTCCGTCAAGCTTAACCACTGTCCGTCAGGCTTAACCACAGTCCGTCAGGCTTAACCACTGTCTGTCAGGCTTAACCACTGTCCGTCAAGCTTAACCACTGTCTGTCAGACTTAACCACTATCCTTCAGGCTTAACCACTGCCATTCAGACTTAACCACTATCCTTCAGGCTTAACCACTATCATTCAGGCTTTACCACTCTCCGTCAGGCTTAACCACTCTCCTTCAGGCTTAAACACTATCCACTATCCAGGCTTAACCACTGTCCGTCAGGCTTAACCAGTATCCGTCAGGCTTAACCACTCTCCGTCAGGCTTAACCACAGTCCGTCAGGCTTAAGCACTGTCATTCAGGCTTTGCCACTGTCCGTCAAGCTTAACCACAATCCGTCAGGCTTTGCAACTGTCCGTCAAGCTTAACCAATGTCCGTCAGGCTTAACCACTGTCTGTCAGGCTTAACCACTGTCCGTCAAGCTTAACCACTGTCTGTCAGGCTTAACCACTATCCTTCAGGCTTAACCACTGGCATTCAGACTTAACCACTATCCTTCAGGCTTAACCACTATCATTCAGGCTTTACCACTCTCCGTCAGGCTTAACCACTCTCCTTCAGGCTTAACCACTATCCACTATCCAGGCTTAACCACTGTCCGTCAGGCTTAACCACTATCCGTCAGGCTTAACCACTCTCCGTCAGGCTTAACCACTGTCCCCCAGGCTTAGCCAATGTCATTCAGACTTTGCCACTGTCCGTCAGGCTGAACCACTGTCCGTCAGGCTTAACCACTGCCCGTCAGGCTTAACCACTGTTCGTCAGGCTTAACCACTGTCCGTCAAGCTTAACCAATCTCCATCAGGTTTAATCACTGTCCCTCAGGCTTAACTACTGTCCGTCAGGCTTAACTACTGTCCGTCAGGCTTAACTACTCTCCGTCAGGCTTAACCACTGTCCGTCAGGCTTAACCACTGTCCCCCAGGCTTAGCCACTGTCATTCAGACTTTGCCACTGTCCGTCAGGCTTAACCACTATCCTTCAGGCTTGACCACTCTCCGTCAGGCTTAACCACTGTCCCCCAGTCTTAGCCACTGTCATTCAGACTTTGCCACTGTCCGTCAGGCTTAACCACTATCCTTCAGGCTTAACCACTCTCCGTCAGGCTTAACCACTATCCGTCAGGCTTAACCACTGTCCGTCAGGCTTAACCACTCTCCGTCAGGCTTAACCACTGTCATTCAGGCGTTGCCACTGTCCGTCAAGCTTAACCACAATCCGTCAGGCTTTGCCACTGTCCCTCAAGCTTAACCACAGTCCGTCAGGCTTAACCACAGTCCGTCAGGCTTAACCACTGTCATTCAGGCTTTGCCACTGTCCGTCAAGCTTAACCACAATCCGTCAGGCTTTGCCACTGTCCGTCAAGCTTAACCACAGTCCGTCAGGCTTTGCCACTGTCCGTCAAGCTTAACCACAGTCCGTCAGGCTTAACCATTGTCCGCCAAGCTTAACCACAGTCCGTCAGGCTTAAGCACTGTCATTCAGGCTTTGCCACTGTCCCTCAAGCTTAACCACAGTCCGTCAGGCTTAACCACAGTCCGTCAGGCTTAACCACTGTCATTCAGGCTTTGCCACTGTCCGTCAAGCTTAACCACAATCCGTCAGGCTTTGCCACTGCCCGTCAAGCTTAACCACAGTCCGTCAGGCTTTGCCACTGTCCGTCAAGCTTAACCACAGTCCGTCAGGCTTAACCATTGTCCGCCAAGCTTAACCACAGTCCGTCAGGCTTAAGCACTGTCATTCAGGCTTTGCCACTGTCCGTCAAGCTTAACCACTGTCCGTCAGGCTTAACCACAGTCCGTCAGGCTTAACCACTGTCTGTCAGGCTTAACCACTGTCCGTCAAGCTTAACCACTGTCTGTCAGACTTAACCACTATCCTTCAGGCTTAACCACTGCCATTCAGACTTAACCACTGCCATTCAGGCTTATACACTATCCACTATCCAGGCTTAACCACTGTCCGTCAGGCTTAACCAGTATCCGTCAGGCTTAACCACTCTCCGTCAGGCTTAACCACTGTCCCCCAGGCTTAGCCAATGTCATTCAGACTTTGCCACTGTCCGTCAGGCTGAACCACTGTCCGTCAGGCTTAACCACTGTCCGTCAGGCTTAACCACTGTTCGTCAGGCTTAACCACTGTCCGTCAAGCTTAACCAATCTCCATCAGGTTTAACCACTGTCCCTCAGGCTTAACTACTGTCCGTCAGGCTTAACTACTGTCCGTCAGGCTTAACTACTCTCCGTCAGGCTTAACCACTGTCCGTCAGGCTTAACCACAGTCCCCCAGGCTTAGCCACTGTCATTCAGACTTTGCCACTCTCCGTCAGGCTTAACCACTATCCTTCAGGCTTAACCACTGTCCGTCAGGCTTAACCACTGTCCCCCAGTCTTAGCCACTGTCATTCAGACTTTGCCACTGTCCGTCAGGCTTAACCACTGTCCGTCAGGCTTAACCACTCTCCGTCAGGCTTAACCACAGTCCGTCAGGCTTAACCACTGTCCCCCAGGCTTAGCCACTGTCATTCAGACTTTGCCACTGTCCGTCCGGCTTAACCACTCTCCGTCAGGCTTAACCATTCTCCGCCAGGCGTAACCACTGTCCGTCAGGCTTAACCACTGTCCGTCAGGCTTAACCACTGTCCGCCAAGCTTAACCACAGTCCGTCAGGCTTAAGCACTGTCATTCAGGCTTTGCCACTGTCCGTCAAGCTTAACCACTGTCCGTCAGGCTTAACCACAGTCCGTCAGGCTTAACCACTGTCTGTCAGGCTTAACCACTGTCCGTCAAGCTTAACCACTGTCTGTCAGACTTAACCACTATCCTTCAGGCTTAACCACTGCCATTCAGACTTAACCACTGCCATTCAGGCTTAACCACTATCCACTATCCAGGCTTAACCACTGTCCGTCAGGCTTAACCAGTATCCGTCAGGCTTAACCACTCTCCGTCAGGCTTAACCACTGTCCCCCAGGCTTAGCCAATGTCATTCAGACTTTGCCACTGTCCGTCAGGCTGAACCACTGTCCGTCAGGCTTAACCACTGTCCGTCAGGCTTAACCACTGTTCGTCAGGCTTAACCACTGTCCGTCAAGCTTAACCAATCTCCATCAGGTTTAACCACTGTCCCTCAGGCTTAACTACTGTCCGTCAGGCTTAACTACTGTCCGTCAGGCTTAACTACTCTCCGTCAGGCTTAACCACTGTCCGTCAGGCTTAACCACAGTCCCCCAGGCTTAGCCACTGTCATTCAGACTTTGCCACTCTCCGTCAGGCTTAACCACTATCCTTCAGGCTTAACCACTGTCCGTCAGGCTTAACCACTGTCCCCCAGTCTTAGCCACTGTCATTCAGACTTTGCCACTGTCCGTCAGGCTTAACCACTGTCCGTCAGGCTTAACCACTCTCCGTCAGGCTTAACCACAGTCCGTCAGGCTTAACCACTGTCCCCCAGGCTTAGCCACTGTCATTCAGACTTTGCCACTGTCCGTCCGGCTTAACCACTCTCCGTCAGGCTTAACCATTCTCCGCCAGGCGTAACCACTGTCCGTCAGGCTTAACCACTGTCCGTCAGGCTTAACCACTGTCCGTCAGGCTTAACCACTATCTTTCAGGCTTAACCACTCTCCGTCAGGCTTAACCACTGTCCGTCAGGCTTAACCACTCTCTGTCAGGCTTAACCACTCTCCGTCAGGTTTAACCACTGTCCCTCAGGCTTAACTACTGTCCGTCAGGTTTAACTACTGTCCCTCAGGCTTAACTACTGTCCGTCAGGCTTAACTATTGTCCCTCAGGTTTAACCACTGTCCCTCAGGCTTAACTACTGTCCGTCAGGCTTAACCACTCTCCGTCAGGCTTAACCACTATCCTTCAGGCTTAACCACTGTCCGTCAGGCTTAACCACTCTCCGTCAGGCTTAACCACTGTCCGTCAGGCTTAACCACTGTCCCCCAGGCTTAGCCACTGTCATTCAGACTTTGCCACCGTCCGTCCGGCTTAACCACTCTCCGTCAGGCTTAACCATTCTTTGCCAGGCGTAACCACTGTCCGTCAGGCTTAACCACTGTCCGTCAGGCTTAACCACTGTCCGTCAGGCTTAACCACTATCCTTCAGGCTTAACCACTCTCCTTCAGGCTTAACCACTGTCCGTCAGGCTTAACCACTGTCCGTCAGGCTTAACCACTCTCCGTCAGGTTTAACCACTGTCCCTCAGGCTTAACTACTGTCCGTCAGGCTTAACTACTGTCCGTCAGGCTTAACTACTGTCCCTCAGGCTTAACTACTGTCCGTCAGGCTTAACTATTGTCCCTCAGGTTTAACCACTGTCCCTCAGGCTTAACTACTGTCCGTCAGGCTTAACCACTCTCCGTCAGGCTTAACCACTATCCTTCAGGCTTAACCACTGTCCGTCAGGCTTAACCACTCTCCGTCAAGCTTAACCACTGTCCGTCAGGCTTAACCACTGTCCCCCAGGCTTAGCCACTGTCATTCAGACTTTGCCACTGTCCGTCAGGCTTAGCCACTCTCCGTCAGGCTTAACCACTGTCCCTCAGGCTTAACTACTGTCCGTCAGGCTTAACTACTGTCCGTCAGGCTTAACTACTATTCCGTCAGGCTTGATCACTAATACTGATTTGATTTTGTATTATCGGCAAACTAGGGCTTATCTCGGCTTGACAATCATGGCTGACAATCATCTCAGCAGGCTTGAGACATCAATCAGAGGACATATTCATCAGTCTTTTAGTGCCAAACCCAAACAATCAAGCTCCAGGTCCTGTAATTCAGCACTAAATTGAAAGGCGCTCCCCCCGTGAAGTTAAATTATGATGCTCTGTCAACAGCTTGCCTCTCTCGGCTCCCTATCTAATAGTTTGAGGCTTTTGCTGAAATAAACAAACCCTACAGTGTGAAAAAAAAACAATAAGGAAAAAAGATTCATGATTGTCAAGGACAGAACAAACAAACTGTGGGAAAGACCAGAGCAGAGTGTAATCTAATGTTGATTACATTCCGCAGGTAGCGGAGCTGACACGGGATTAAAAAGGTGGCTAATGTGACCATGGTGAACTGGAGGAGGCTGCAGGAGCCCTAGGAGCCAGTAGGATCTGAGGCTAATTGCTTCTGACAGCGCCTTTCACAGCAGAATAGCAGAAGCTGGTCAGTGCTTTGGCTGAGGGCTAGATCCCAGCCCTTGAAAAGACAGGCTCAATGGAGCTCACAGTCACACACAGAGGATGGCTCACCACCAACTGCCAGACACTGACGAGCCCCACAGTAGCCCCATGGTATCCCCACAGTAGCTCCTCGGTAGCCCCACGGTAGCTCCGCAGTAGGCCCACGGCAGCTCCACGGTAGCTTCACGGTAGCCCCACGGTAGCTTCACAGTAGCCCCACGGTAGCCCCAAAGTAGCTTCACTGTAGCCCCACGGTAGCTTCACTGTAGCCCCACGGTAGCTCCACGGTAGCTTCACTGTAGCCCCACGGTAGCTTCACTGTAGCCCCACGGTAGCCCCACGGTAGCTTCACTGTAGCCCCACGGTAGCCCCACGGTAGCTTCACTGTAGCCCCACGGTAGCTCCACGGTAGCCCAACGGTAGCCCCATGGTAGCTATATGGTAGCTCCATGGTAGCTCCACAGTAGCCCCACGGTAGCCCCACGGTAGCCCCACTGTAGACTGCGAACCCAAACACACAGGGTGGATCAGTTAGGTTCAGTTGCCATGGAAAATGCAGAAGAACAGTGAAGTAGTGAGCTCATCCCACCAGTGTGATGTGCTGAAAGCTGGAAGTCACATTGACAGAAGCTCTGTCTGTCATGACCTTTGTCTGAACAAAGCAGTCAGCATCTGAGAGGGTTAGCTTGTTGCTTGGCCAGGAGAAGGCACATACATGGTTCTGTTCAGACAGCATCTGAGAGGGTTAGCTTGTTGCTTGGCCGGGAGAAGGCACATACATGGTTCTGTTCAGGGAGATATCTGGTATAAAAAATGCATTGTAATGCAACATTAGATGACTGAGGTGACATGTTACTCACTTTCCATTAGCTCCCCATGGCGAAGGTACTTGGGAACTTTTAGCCGAGTTCTGGAATGGAAGAGGTTTGTGAGAACAGGACATTTGGCAGCACCACTATACAAACACTTTGCACAGCTTAGAAAAGCTATCACAGCAATACAAACAGCGTCTCTAGAATAATATGCAACATAATTAATTAAAACAGGCTTAAGCACTAATGTATGTAGATAATTGATACACATAGTTTGCACACTAACCACAAAAAAAGTATGTTTTTTAATTACCACCATGCAAAGCTAATGAGTACACGCAACTTAACACAAATATACATTTCATTTAGACATTTTAATTAGCTGTACGTGTTCTACAGCTATCACTCTTTTTATTCATAGAAGTTAGAATTATAGTTAGAATTTGGAGTTAGAATTGGAGTCAGAATTTGGAGTAAGAATTAGAGTAAGAATTAGAAGTTAGAATTAGAGTTAGTTACCTTGAAATACTCCATCAGAGAACGGGAATACTTTACTGCATGGTCCTTCTTTAGTTTGAACATTCTCAAGTACAGGAGGGATAAACAGCGATTGCTATGGAGATAAGAGCATAATAACATTCCATTAAATGCAGGACCTACAGTAATACAGTATATCTGGTATTGGCAACATAACAGGCTGTGTATCAATTACAGACATTAAGCATAAAATAAATAACGATGTTATTGTGTTTTCTAACACATTAACTTGACATCCATGATGCATGAATATTTCATGTTGTTGTTATCAAATCTACATCTCTAATTTCTTAGAAAATAAAAGCTAGAAAACAGAGGCAATAGTCAGACACCAGATGCTTTGGACATATGCACCACCCCATGACATGACACCAGCACTCTGGCATTAATACGTCATTACCACACTACACTTCCTAGTTTCTCCCAATCTAAACCACATCAGCATGTTCTTACAAACGCGCACGTACACACGCACACACACACACTTTGCCTTCTAAAACAAATTACAAGTATACACTGATGGATCATGTCAACCAGTGTCAAATATTTGAATATAATCCCTAATGATGTCAGAACGGTTTACTAACACAGGAATTATGACCTGGGTGTCTCACTCCTACTCTCATCACTGTCTACACTGCTATGACTGAGAGCCTAACCATAACATTCTAACCATAACATTCTAATTCTAAGCATTCCATTCTAACCATTCCATTCTAACCATAACATTCTAATTCTAACCATGACATTCTAACCCTGACATTCTACTCAGATTATACAATCAATATGACAGGCAGCATATCCCCTGTAGCAGTGTGGTTAGTATACTGTATATGTTGCTAGCCGCCAGGAAATCTTTCATTATCCCTAATAGCTTAATGAAATACAAGAATAATGATCCCCTTTAAGCTGATTAAGTGCTTTAGCAGTGTTTTAAAGCTCCCTTCAAGATACATCCGATTGTCGGGGAGGGATGGCTGAGTGGAGATTTAAATAGTGTTTGAGCGAAGCGGCGGATTTAGCATCTAACGGGTTTGGAAGCCAGCTGGATTTTCTTAAATCAACCCAAACGCCCACACAGACTAGAGATCCTTGTCCGTCATCACACCCATCAGAGGAATGATGGATTTCCTTCAACCACACAGAGGTTCACATCAGAAACTATGTCAAGGGAAAACTCACCACAATACAGCTAATTTCTTCTCGGCTACTGTTGCTGAGTGACTTGTAAAGTTCTTTAACCTCATGGCATATCTTCAAAAGCAGAAAAGACAAAAACATAAATCAATTAATTAATTCATTTCAGTTCAAATAACGAAAAGAGAGGATGACTCAATGTCCATAAAGCCAGGGAAGCATCCATAAAACCAGGTAAGCATCCATAAAGCCATTGGAGCATACATAAAGCCAGGGGAGCATACATAAAGCCAGGGGAGCATACATAAAGCCAGGGGAGCATACATAAAGCCAGGGGAGCATACATAAAGCCAGGGGAGCATACATAAAGCCAGGGGAGCATACATAAAACCAGGTAAGCATCCATAAAGCCATTGGAGCATACATAAAGCCAGGGGAGCATACATAAAGCCAGGGGAGCATACATAAAGCCAGGGGAGCATACATAAAGCCAGGGGAGCATACATAAAGTCAGGGGAGCATACATAAAGTCAGGGGAGCATACATAAAGCCAGGGAAGCATCCATAAAACCAGGAAAGCATCCATAAAGCCATTGGAGCATACATAAAGCCAGGGGAGCATACATAAAGCCAGGGAAGCATACATAAAGCCAGGGAAGCATACATAAAGCCAGGGGAGCATACATAAAGCCAGGGGAGCATACATAAAGCCAGGAGAGCATACATAAAGCCAGGGGAGCATACATAAAGTCAGGGGAGCATACATAAAACCAGGGAAGCATACATAAAGCCAGGGGAGCATACATAAAGCCAGGGGAGCATACATAAAGCCAGGAGAGCATACATAAAGCCAGGAGAGCATACATAAAGCCAGGGGAGCATACATAAAGCCAGGGGAGCATACATAAAGCCAGGGGAGCATACATAAAGCCAGGAGAGCATACATAAAGCCATTGGAGCATACATAAAGCCAGGGGAGCATACATAAAGTCAGGGGAGCATACATAAAGCCAGGGGAGCATACATAAAGCCAGGGGAGCATACATAAAGCCAGGGAAGCATACATAAAGCCAGAGGAGCATACATAAAGCCAGGGAAGCATACATAAAGCCAGGGGAGCATACATAAAGCCAGGGGAGCATACATAAAGCCAGGGAAGCATACATAAAGCCAGGGGAGCATACATAAAGCCAGAGGAGCATACATAAAGCCAGGGAAGCATACATAAAGCCAGGGGAGCATACATAAAGCCAGGGAAGCATACATAAAGCCAGGGGAGCATCCATAAAACTGCCGGCCTTGTGTCATTTTCTGCGTCTAATCGTTTTTGAAGAAAATATTTCAATCACCGGTGCATGAATCCCTGGGTCATATGAGGTGTTACAAGGTCCATCTATTTTCATTTTCACTGCCATTAATAAAATGAGGTCCGCTAATTGCCTTGACTTGTGGGGTAGACTGGAGCAGGGCTGGATATAATGATGCTCATTTTCACTGAGGGCAGGTGGGGATTGCTGGCCTGAGTGGGGGTGGGAGTGGGAGGGAGGGACACATTGGTGGAGACACAAACCTGATGAGTTCAACTGTCTCAGAGTACATAGTGTATGGAGACTTGGCCTCCAGTGGGTCCCGTTCCATGGCGTTGCCACATTCTATGAACGACAGCGCCCCATCAGCGTAGTTAACAGCTTTGCCATACTTCTCCATCTGTGAAGAAACGACGGAGACATCGAATCTGATCCGCATTAGAGTCACAACACTACAAGGCCACAAAATATTCTCCACACATGAATTATTTTCCAAAGCCTCAGAGTTCTTGTGAAAACAGATATTAAGCTGATTTAATCAGAAGGAAAAATAACTATGCTACATTAATGTTTGGGAAACAGAACATTATTTTGATCTTCTTCAATTTTCTCGATTACATTACTATAAATACAAACTCACAAAGACCCAAAACACAAAACCAAAGAGCCTATGACAAATAAGAAGCTTATGAGCACACAAGTGTAAAATAAAATATATTTACACACCACTCTCCACTGAAAGCACCTCTCAAGCAGGTTCTATCCATTTCAAGTAAGCCACTTTTACTACATACCGACCGGGCTGGTGAAAGATTCATTACAGCTCAACGATTACTGTCATGTAACAAGGGCAATCAATTCCCTTCATTTTGTATTCATGGATGACTTTACCTCGCAGATCAGATTTATGGCCAAGTGGATGTAACTTCCGATAAAGGACAATGTCTGGGGAGATAATTGCTAGAATCCAATTATTAGGGCACTATGAGTGTGTTGGTAAATCACGTCTGCCTGTCTGTCTGTTATTAAGACCAGTGGTTGTCTGTCAGTTATTAAGACCAGTGTCTGTCTCTTATTAAGACCAGTGTCTGTCTGTTATTAAGACCAGTGTCTGTCTGTCTGTCTGTTATTAAGACCAGTGGTTGTCTGTCAGTTATTAAGACCAGTGTCTGTCTCTTATTAAGACCAGTGTCTGTCTGTCTGTAAATAAGACCCGTGGCTGTCTGTTATTAAGACCAGTGTCTGTCTGTCTGTCTCTTAATAAGACCAGTGTCTGTCTCTTATTAAGACCAGTGTCTGTCTGTCTGTAAATAAGACCCGTGGCTGTCTGTTATTAAGACCAGTGTCTGTCTGTCTGTCTCTTAATAAGACCAGTGTCTGTCTGTCTGTTATTAAGACCAGTGTCTGTGTGTCTGTTATTAAGACCAGTGTCTGTCTGTCTGTCTCTTAATAAGACCAGTGTCTGTCTGTCTGTTATTAAGACCAGTGTCTGTTTGTTATTAAGACCAGTGTCTGTCTCTTAATAAGACCAGTGTCTGTGTGTCTGTTATTAAGACCAGTGTCTGTCTGTCTGTCTCTTAATAAGACCAGTGTCTGTCTGTCTGTATTTAAGACCAGTGTCTGTGTGTCTGTTATTAAGACCAGTGTCTGTCTGTCTGTTATTAAGACCAGTGGTTGTCTGTCAGTTATTAAGACCAGTGTCTGTCTCTTATTAAGACCAGTGTCTGTCTGTCTGTAAATAAGACCTGTGGCTGTCTGTTATTAAGACCAGTGTCTGTCTGTCTGTCTCTTAATAAGACCAGTGTCTGTCTGTCTGTTATTAAGACCAGTGTCTGTGTGTCTGTTATTAAGACCAGTGTCTGTCTGTCTGTTATTAAGAACAGTGTAGGTCTGTTATTAAGACCAGAGTCTGTCTGTTTGTTATTAAGAACAGTGTAGGTCTGTTATTAAGACCAGTGTCTGTCTGTCTGTTATTAAGACCAGTGTATGTCTCTTATTAAGACCAGTGACTGTCTGTTATTAAGACCAGTGTCCGTCTGTAATTAAGACCAGTGCCTGTCTGTTGTTAAGACCAGTGCCTGTCTGTTGTTAAGACCAGTGTATGTCTGTCTGTTATTAAGACCCGTGTCTGTCTGTTTCTAAGACCAGTGTCTGTCTGTTACTAAGACCAGTGTCTGTCTGTTATTAAGACCAGTGTCTGTCTGTTATTAAGACCAGTGTCTGTTTGTTATTAAGACCAGTGTCTGTCTCTTATTAAGACCAGAGTCTGTTTGTTATTAAGAACAGTGTCTGTCTGTTATTAAGACCAGTGTCTGTCTCTTATTAAGACCAGTGACTGTCTGTTACTAAGACCAGTGTCTGTCTGTTACTAAGATCAGTGTCTGTCTGTTATTAAGACCAGTGTCTGTCTGTTACTAAGATCAGTGTCTGTCTGTTATTAAGACCAGTGTCTGTCTGTTATTAAGACCAGTGTCTGTTTGTTATTAAGACCACTGTCTGTCTCTCTGTTATTAAGACCACTATCTGTCTGTCTGTTATTAAGACCAGTGTCTGTCGGTCTGTTATTAAGACCAGTGTCTGTTTGTTATTAAGACCAGTGTCTGTCTGTCTGTTATTAAGACCAGTGTGTGTCTGTCTGTTATTAAGACCAGTGTCTGTTTGTTATTAAGACCAGTGTCTGTCGGTCTGTTATTAAGACCAGTGTCTGTTTGTTATTAAGACCACTGTCTGTCTGTCTGTTATTAAGACCGGTGTCTGTCTGTTATTAAGACCACTGTCTGTCTGTATGTTATTAAGACCACTGTCTGTCTGTATGTTATTAAGACCAGTGTCTGTCTGTCTGTCTGTTATTAAGACCAGTGGTTGTCTGTCAGTTATTAAGACCAGTGTCTGTCTCTTATTAAGACCAGTGTCTGTCTGTCTGTAAATAAGACCCGTGGCTGTCTGTTATTAAGACCAGTGTCTGTCTGTCTGTCTCTTAATAAGACCAGTGTCTGTCTCTTATTAAGACCAGTGTCTGTCTGTCTGTAAATAAGACCCGTGGCTGTCTGTTATTAAGAACAGTGTCTGTCTGTCTGTCTCTTAATAAGACCAGTGTCTGTCTGTCTGTTATTAAGACCAGTGTCTGTGTGTCTGTTATTAAGACCAGTGTCTGTCTGTCTGTCTCTTAATAAGACCAGTGTCTGTCTGTCTGTTATTAAGACCAGTGTCTGTTTGTTATTAAGACCAGTGTCTGTCTCTTAATAAGACCAGTGTCTGTGTGTCTGTTATTAAGACCAGTGTCTGTCTGTCTGTCTCTTAATAAGACCAGTGTCTGTCTGTCTGTATTTAAGACCAGTGTCTGTGTGTCTGTTATTAAGACCAGTGTCTGTCTGTCTGTTATTAAGACCAGTGGTTGTCTGTCAGTTATTAAGACCAGTGTCTGTCTCTTATTAAGACCAGTGTCTGTCTGTCTGTAAATAAGACCTGTGGCTGTCTGTTATTAAGACCAGTGTCTGTCTGTCTGTCTCTTAATAAGACCAGTGTCTGTCTGTCTGTTATTAAGACCAGTGTATGTGTGTCTGTTATTAAGACCAGTGTCTGTCTGTCTGTTATTAAGAACAGTGTAGGTCTGTTATTAAGACCAGAGTCTGTCTGTTTGTTATTAAGAACAGTGTAGGTCTGTTATTAAGACCAGTGTCTGTCTGTCTGTTATTAAGACCAGTGTATGTCTCTTATTAAGACCAGTGACTGTCTGTTATTAAGACCAGTGTCCGTCTGTAATTAAGACCAGTGCCTGTCTGTTGTTAAGACCAGTGCCTGTCTGTTGTTAAGACCAGTGTATGTCTGTCTGTTATTAAGACCCGTGTCTGTCTGTTTCTAAGACCAGTGTCTGTCTGTTACTAAGACCAGTGTCTGTCTGTTATTAAGACCAGTGTCTGTCTGTTATTAAGACCAGTGTCTGTTTGTTATTAAGACCAGTGTCTGTCTCTTATTAAGACCAGAGTCTGTTTGTTATTAAGAACAGTGTCTGTCTGTTATTAAGACCAGTGTCTGTCTCTTATTAAGACCAGTGACTGTCTGTTACTAAGACCAGTGTCTGTCTGTTACTAAGATCAGTGTCTGTCTGTTATTAAGACCAGTGTCTATCTGTTACTAAGATCAGTGTCTGTCTGTTATTAAGACCAGTGTCTGTCTGTTATTAAGACCAGTGTCTGTTTATTATTAAGACCACTGTCTGTCTGTCTGTTATTAAGACCAGTGTCTGTCGGTCTGTTATTAAGACCAGTGTCTGTTTGTTATTAAGACCAGTGTCTGTCTGTCTGTTATTAAGACCAGTGTGTGTCTGTCTGTTATTAAGACCAGTGTCTGTTTGTTATTAAGACCAGTGTCTGTCGGTCTGTTATTAAGACCAGTGTCTGTTTGTTATTAAGACCAGTGTCTGTTTGTTATTAAGACCACTGTCTGTCTGTCTGTTATTAAGACCGGTGTCTGTCTGTTATTAAGACCACTGTCTGTCTGTATGTTATTAAGACCACTGTCTGTCTGTCTGTTATTAAGACCACTGTCTGTCTGTCTGTTATTAAGACCACTGTCTGTCTGTTATTAAGACCACTGTCTGTCTGTCTGTTATTAAGACCGGTGCCCGTCTGTTATTAAGACCGGTGTCTGTTTGTTATTAAGACCAGTGTCTGTTTGTTATTAAGACCAGTGTCTGTTTGTTATTAAGACCAGTGTCTGTCTGTTATTAAGACCAGTGTCTGTCTGTTATTAAGAACAGTGTCTGTTTGTTTTTAAGATCACTGTCGGTCTGTTTGTTATTAAGACCAGTGTCTGTTTTTTATTAAGACCAGTGTCTGTTTGTTATTAAGACCAGTGTCTGTTTGTTATTAAGACCAGTGCCTGTCTGTTGTTAAGACCAGTGCCTGTCTGTTATTAAGACCAGTGTCTGTTTGTTATTAAGACCAGTGTCTGTTTGTTATTAAGACCAGTGTCTGTTTGTTATTAAGACCACTGTCTGTCTCTCTGTTATTAAGACCACTATCTGTCTGTCTGTTATTAAGACCAGTGTCTGTCTGTCTGTTATTAAGACCACTGTCTGTCTGTCTGTTATTAAGACCACTGTCTGTCTGTTATTAAGACCACTGTCTGTCTGTCTGTTATTAAGACCACTGTCTGTCTGTCTGTTATTAAGACCGGTGTCTGTCTGTTATTAAGACCGGTGTCTGTTTGTTATTAAGACCAGTGTCTGTTTGTTATTAAGACCAGTGTCTGTTTGTTATTAAGACCAGTGTCTGTTTGTTATTAAGAACAGTGTCTGTTTGTTATTAAGACCAGTGTCTGTTTGTTATTAAGACCAGTGTCTGTTTGTTATTAAGACCAGTGTCTGTTTGTTATTAAGACCAGTGTCTGTTTGTTATTAAGACCAGTGTGTGTCTGTCTGTTATTAAGACCGGTGTCTGTCTGTCTGTTTGTTATTAAGACCAGTGTCTGTCTGTCTGTCTGTTATTAAGACCAGTGTCTGTTTGTTATTAAGACCAGTGTCTGTCTGTCTGTTATTAAGACCAGTGTCTGTTTGTTATTAAGACCAGTGTCTGTCTGTCTGTCTGTTATTAAGACCAGTGTCTTTCGGTCTGTTATTAAGACCAGTGTCTGTTTGTTATTAAGACCACTGTCTGTCTGTCTGTTATTAAGACCGGTGTCTGTCTGTTACTAAGACCAGTGTCTGTCTGTTATTAAGACCGGTGTCTGACTGTTATTAAGAACAGTGTCTGTTTGTTATTAAGACCAGCGTCTGTTTGTTATTAAGACCAGTGTCTGTTTGTTATTAAGACCAGTGTCTGTTTGTTATTAAGATCACTGTCGGTCTGTTTGTTATTAAGACCAGTGTCTGTTTGTTATTAAGACCAGTGTTTGTTTGTTATTAAGACCAGTGTCTGTTTGTTATTAAGACCAGTGTCTGTCTGTTACTAAGACCAGTGTCTGTTTGTCATTAAGACCAGTGTCTGTTTGTTATTAAGACCAGTGTCTGTTTGTTATTAAGACCAGTGTCTGTTTGTTATTAAGACCAGTGTCTGTCTGTCTGTTGTTAAAACCTCCTGGTGTTAGGGGGCAGTATTTTCATTTTTTTTTTTTTAAACGTTCCCGTTTTAAACGGGATATTTTGTCAGGAAAAGATGCTAGAATATGCATATAATTGACAGCTTAGGATAGAAAACACTCTAAAGTTTCCAAAACTGTAAAAATATTGTCTGTGAGTACAACAGAACTGATGTCCCAGGTTTTGAAAGCGCTGCGTTCCAATGACTCCCTCTATGGCTGTGAATGTACCATCAACGAGCTTACGCTTTCTACGTATTCCCCTTGGTGTCTACAGCATTGTGACGTAGTTTTACGCATTTCTGTTGAAGAATAGCCGTATGGGGGCACATTGCGTAAGTGGTCACATGGTGGCTCCGAGAGAGATTCTCGCGTAAAGTGCGGTCCTAGAGAAAAAGGAATTGTCCCGACGGATATATTATCGAATAGTTATTAGAAAAACAGGATGGATTCTAAACAACGTTTGCCATATTTCTGTAGATATTATGGAGCTAATTTGGAATATTTTTCGGCGTTGTGGTGACGCAATTTCCGGGCGATTTCTCTGCCAAACGTGAAGAACAAACGGAGCTATTTCGCCTACAAAAATAATCTTTTGGGAAAAAATGAACGTTGGCTGTCTACCTGGGAGTCTCGTGAGTGAAAACATCTGAAGTTCATCAAAGGTAAACGATTTAATTTAATTGCTTTTCTGATTTCCGTGACAAGTTTGCCTGCTGCTAGCAAGGCATAATGCTATGCTAGGCTATGATAAACTTACACAAATGCTTGTCTAGCGTTGGCTGTAAAGCATATTTAGAAAATCTGAGATGACAGGGTGATTAACAAAAGGCTAAGCTGTGTTCCAATATATTTCACTTGTGATTTTCATGAATAGGAAGATTTTCTAGAAAGATTTATGTCCGTTGCGCTATGCTAATTAGTGTCAGATGGGCTGGGCGTCACTACAGGTTAAGACCAGTGTCAGTCTGTCTGTATATTAATACCAGTGTCAGTCTGTCAATTATTAAGACCAGTGTCTGGCTGAGACAATGTCCAAAAAAATATTCTCTACCAAAGTAAATGCTGTATTAAATGGTTTTAATACATTTTGCGGTGGCTAATAAAACAACAGCTTACCAGTGCATCTGCTTTGTGCTTCAGTTTCTTGGCTTCCTGCATGTAGTAGTCTGCAGTGTGAACTCTGTGGAGAACACATGCATTGAGAATATGTCAGTCATGTCAGTTATGTTGGAAATATAAATCTGTTTGCAATTGTGTGACTGCCTGGATTGCTTAAGGATAATGTTGTCCTCCAAATGCTGAATATGTTTCATTTTGAATTATTATTGTAATCACATCCCACACATACGTCAACTTCCCTGGGTTCTGTTCTGTTCCATTTGAATCATGTTTGAAACTTAAATTAGTACATACATCATGTCATTCAATCTGTCAGTACATCATGTCATTCAATCTGTCAGTACATCATGTCCTTCAATCTGTCAGTACATCATGTCCTTCAATCTGTCAGTACATCATGTTATTCAATCTGTCAGTACATCATGTCAATCTGTCAGTACATCATGTTATTCAATCTGTCAGTACATCATGTCCTTCAATCTGTCAGTACATCATGTCATTCAATCTGTCAGTACATTATGTCAATCTGTCAGTACATCATGTCCTTCAATCTGTCAGTACATCATGTCATTCAATCTGTCAGTACATCATGTCCTTCAATCTGTCAGTACATCATGTCATTCAATCTGTCAGTACATCATGTCAATCTGTCAGTACATCATGTCCTTCAATCTGTCAGTACATCATGTCATTCAATCTGTCAGTACATCATGTCCTTCAATCTGTCAGTACATTATGTCAATCTGTCAGTACATCATGTCCTTCAATCTGTCAGTACATCATGTTATTCAATCTGTCAGTACATCATGTCCTTCAATCTGTCAGTACATCATGTTATTCAATCTGTCAGTACATCATGTCATTCAATCTGTCAGTACATCATGTCATTCAATCTGTCAGTACATCATGTCAATCTGTCAGTACATCATGTCCTTCAATCTGTCAGTACATCATGTCATTCAATCTGTCAGTACATCATGTCATTCAATCTGTCAGTACATTATGTCAATCTGTCAGTACATCATGTCCTTCAATCTGTCAGTACATCATGTCCTTCAATCTGTCAGTACATCATGTCATTCAATCTGTCAGTACATTATGTCAATCTGTCAGTACATCATGTCCTTCAATCTGTCAGTACATCATGTCATTCAATCTGTCAGTACATCATGTCCTTCAATCTGTCAGTACATCATGTCATTCAATCTGTCAGTACATTATGTCAATCTGTCAGTACATCATGTCCTTCAATCTGTCAGTACATCATGTCATTCAATCTGTCAGTACATTATGTCCTTCAATCTGTCAGTACATCATGTCCTTCAATCTGTCAGTACATCATGTCATTCAATCTGTCAGTACATTATGTCAATCTGTCAGTACATCATGTCATTCAATCTGTCAGTACATCATGTCAATCTGTCAGTACATCATGTCATTCAATCTGTCAGTACATTATGTCAATCTGTCAGTACATCATGTCCTTCAATCTGTCAGTACATCATGTCATTCAATCTGTCAGTACATTATGTCCTTCAATCTGTCAGTACATCATGTCCTTCAATCTGTCAGTACATCATGTCATTCAATCTGTCAGTACATTATGTCCTTCAATCTGTCAGTACATCATGTCCTTCAATCTGTCAGTACATCATGTCATTCAATCTGTCAGTACATCATGTCAATCTGTCAGTACATCATGTCCTTCAATCTGTCAGTACATCATGTCCTTCAATCTGTCAGTACATCATGTTATTCAATCTGTCAGTACATCATGTCAATCTGTCAGTACATCATGTCAATCTGTCAGTACATCATGTCAATCTGTCAGTACATCATGTCCTTCAATCTGTCAGTACATCATGTCATTCAATCTGTCAGTACATCATGTCCTTCAATCTGTCAGTACATTATGTCAATCTGTCAGTACATCATGTTATTCAATCTGTCAGTACATCATGTCCTTCAATCTGTCAGTACATCATGTCATTCAATCTGTCAGTACATTATGTCAATCTGTCAGTACATCATGTCCTTCAATCTGTCAGTACATCATGTCATTCAATCTGTCAGTACATCATGTCAATCTGTCAGTACATCATGTCTTTCAATCTGTCAGTACATTATGTCATTCAATCTGTCAGTACATCATGTCATTCAATCTGTCAGTACATCATGTTATTCAATCTGTCAGTACATCATGTCATTCAATCTGTCAGTACATCATGTCAATCTGTCAGTACATCATGTCTTTCAATCTGTCAGTACATTATGTCAATCTGTCAGTACATCATGTCATTCAATCTGTCAGTACATCATGTCATTCAATCTGTCAGTACATCATGTCAATCTGTCAGTACATCATGTCTTTCAATCTGTCAGTACATTATGTCAATCTGTCAGTACATCATGTCCTTCAATCTGTCAGTACATCATGTCCTTCAATCTGTCAGTACATCATGTCAATCTGTCAGTACATCATGTCCTTCAATCTGTCAGTACATCATGTCAATCTGTCAGTACATCATGTCATTCAATCTGTCAGTACATCATGTCATTCAATCTGTCAGTACATCATGTCAATCTGTCAGTACATCATGTCTTTCAATCTGTCAGTACATCATGTCCTTCAATCTGTCAGTACATCATGTCCTTCAATCTGTCAGTACATCATGTCAATCTGTCAGTACATCATGTCAATCTGTCAGTACATCATGTCCTTCAATCTGTCAGTACATCATGTCATTCAATCTGTCAGTACATCATGTCAATCTGTCAGTACATCATGTCTTTCAATCTGTCAGTACATTATGTCAATCTGTCAGTACATCATGTCTTTCAATCTGTCAGTACATCATGTCATTCAATCTGTCAGTACATCATGTCATTCAATCTGTCAGTACATCATGTCATTCAATCTGTCAGTACATCATGTCAATCTGTCAGTACATCATGTCATTCAATCTGTCAGTACATTATGTCAATCTGTCAGTACATCATGTCCTTCAATCTGTCAGTACATCATGTCCTTCAATCTGTCAGTACATCATGTCATTCAATCTGTCAGTACATCATGTCAATCTGTCAGTACATCATGTCTTTCAATCTGTCAGTACATCATGTCATTCAATCTGTCAGTACATCATGTCATTCAATCTGTCAGTGCATCATGTCAATCTGTCAGTACATCATGTCAATCTGTCAGTACATCATGTCAATCTGTCAGTACATCAGAGACAAAAAACACAATATGTGTTTTTGGAGTGTTTGGAGAAGTTAGTTAGTCATACGTACTTGTTATTGAACGTTAGCTTCGGTCTTCTTGGCTCCATGTGGTCCATGGACAGAGATGAGGGGTTGGACCAAAGGTCGGAATCAGACTGACCGTTACCATGGAAACTGCCAGATGGTTTGCTGTGGGTATCTTCCTCCTGTGAGATGGAGGGGTCAATTAAAATGCTAATTAGCATCCAGCAGTAAGTCTAATAATACTGTAAGGATTCATCTTGGTGATTTGGACTGCCGTTACGTTGTGGCCATGGTGTATTTTTTTCTGTCCTGGCTTTAAACATATTCAGCCATTTCCCTCTCTTCAAGACTGTTTATAACTCCTTTCAAAGGGTAATTAGATTAGATTTGCAAAAACACAGGAAGTAGTGGTAGAAGCCTGGAGCAGAGAAATAATCTGCAGCAACAGCACCGTCTTCCAACTTCTCTGCACAATGAATTGTAGAAGACACGTTCTTTTAGCAAACGGAGTGGACGCAAAAGTATCACACTTTAAACATTTTAAATTTGAAAAATGTTGCTCGGTAATTGATTATGATAGCAGTACAAAAGTAATAAATACCATTTTACTGTATAATAACGCCGAAGAACAACAGCTTGCCCCTACTTACACTGCTTGTCTTGGAATGTGAGAAGAATTTGCTCTCTCCTTTGCTGTGGTGCTTGTGTGAGGAAGAGGAGGATGAGGAGGAGGAGAAGGGGGGCAGAGAGCAGCTGAGGGTGGGTAGTAATAAGGCGCCGCTAGCGCCGCCCTCCTGGCTGAAGGAGGAACACTCGCTGGTCCTGCGCTGGCGGGTGGGAGGCTCGTCAGAGAGCGGCGACAGCAGGGGAGGCAGCAGCTCTCTCTTCCTGGGCTGTTTCCTCAGAGAGCTGGGATTATACAAACACAGAAACATTTATGAACGCTTATGTATTGCTTATGAAGTGTTATGACACCCCCCCCCCCCCCCCCCCCCCCAATAATGTGAGTTCACAGCCTCTGAAATGCAATCCAATCTCAACTGCTATGTCATCAAAGTGGTGGATGGATGAAAAAAATGAGAAATGACTTGAATGTCTGAGGTATTTGTAAAATTGAGAAGTACTGGCATTATGTGCAGGCCTGAAAGAAAGCAGCTGGCCATAGAACATTCTGTTTGTCAGAATGAATGATTATTTCTGCTTTTATTAGAAGACTCATTCAATGCAGCACTATACAGGTAAGGCATAAAGTACAGATACTTCTCAGTATCTGTTGGGTTTCATAAAAGAGCATATCCAACTGAAAATCTCGTAGAAAAAAAGATCAACCAATGGATCCAAGATTTAAAAAGAACTGACGTTGGCATAAGATGGAGTGAAAGTTTGAGCATAACTAACAAAATTGTACGCTTAATCCAGTATAAACTAATATATATAGAATGTATTACACAAAATGCACCAATTTAACAGTACAATGGCAGATTCATGTGTCAAGTGTACAACTAATAATGATTCAATAATCCATGCTTTCTAGGAATGCTATAAAGTTCAGAAGTTGTGGGCGGAGCTAGAAAGTTACAATATAAACATACTTTTAATCTGCCTGTGTGCATATTTCAAGACATGACGTATGGGGGTGTAGTGAGATACCAATGGGCTGTAAAATTATTTTCTCATCACTCATCAAAAACGTATACTAAGAATTAGGAAGTCAATCAATCCGCCATCCTTAATACAATGAAAAAAAATCAAATGATTTGTTATTGAAATTGCATGGGCGACTGAGAACAACAAACTGGTTCAATTTAAGGCCATGTGGCAAACATTAATGCAGGCACTAGGGATGGGATTGTGACAGGCGGGTCTGGACAGATGAGACATGGTCGTTGTTTGTGTGTGTCTGTAAGTTGTCGGTACGTATGTATATGTTGGTTTTGTTCTTTGGAATGTAAAAAAAGAACAAAAAGGAGTATATCAATGATATTTAATATCATTTAAACATATCCTTTTGGCTTTGTTTAAAACCATAAAACCATTTACATTTTGACACATTATTTTTCAGTGCCTGACCCTCTAAGGAGGCAGCCTAGAAATAGGACTAGAAATAGCCCTGTGGTGCACTGAGGGGTCAGAATATTGATTGATCAGGCAGTGGAACGGCAGTTTGTTGAGACAGAAAGCACTTAGATTCACAGTCCTTCTAATATCCACTCCTGCTCCAGAAACCTGGCCCCTCAGAGGGGAACCCAGCAGACTGCAGTCTGGATCCATGTGAGTGTGTTCTCGGTATAGCTGTGTGTGTGTGTGTGTGTGTGTGTGTGTGTGTGTGTGTCTACGTGGGGATTCTATTAACAATAACATTTCCTCAATTTCTCCATGTTAACAGATAAGAGACAGGTAAGGAAGTTGCCGTTATATAGTTTCCTCAAAGTCATTATTGAGTTTAAAAACCAGCAAGAATGTAAAGTAGCAGCGAGAAACCTCGCCTCCCTCCTGCAGCTACTATATTTTTCACATTGTTTGCAACAACAGATTATTTTCGCCCCCTTTCCCTAAACTCATGGGGATTTTATATATGAGAAAAAAATGCTTAGCTGGCGTAAGAGCGCCTGAAGCAGTAACGGGGGAAACGCAGTCAGAAAACCTCATTAGGATTATGTTGCTCAGGTTATTTGTCAACAGCAGCATATTTTGTCTTGTTTCACAGGCCGGAAAATGAGCAGAACCCTGGTCGGTTTAACGGAATTAATAAAAAGCATCTTTACACTCCAATCTGATTAAAAGGCTTTGAGGTTGTCTAAATTCAACTGATTTAAAGGCTTCAGCCCAGACCAAAGGGTTCAATATTTCTGCACTAGATACCCGTGGCAGCTCATATATCACAGCGCTGGGTAATCATATTAAATAGATGTAGTGATTAGTGGTAAAGCTCAGCTAGCGGACACTCCATCCTCCGGACTCACTACACTCGACCCCCGAACCTTGTCACCAGCGTCCCTTTGATGAGCAGTAGGTCTCCGCAGCGCTAATTAAATATCAAAAATTAGCTTTAGCGCCCTTGTCGGTGTCATGTTACCTTAATGCTGTAGGACACAGGACACAGCAAAGAGCTAGCAGCAGCTAAGGGCATACCATACTAGAAACATCACTGCTCCTCTACCTCCGAGCATCCTCTCTGAGGAGGATCTACACTGGTTGGACGTAGCCATTCACAACACATTCGGGTACTACCACCCATAAGAGAAAAACAACAGCCTATAAGTACACCGTGGACATCCATAATGAATGTGTACATCCCTGTAACCATTTACTGTACATAACATGATGCTCTTCACATTCCTTTTCTCATCCAGTAACCATAGTGATGAGTTAAGTAAGTACTGCACAGTGAGCGGTTCGGCGACACTTACTCTTTTGTGCTAATGTTCTTGTGGTTGTGAATGGGTGAGATGCACGGGGGAAGAAGCATGGAGTCTTTCTCCAACCGTAACTTCTTGCTCCCGCCGACAGCGTTACAATGGTCCGACTAAAGAACACACACACAAACAGCACAGTCAGCATTGAACATACTGTCAGCACTTTCTCACTGCTCCTCCATGGACACACTCCAACCACTATCCCACAAACCAATACCAGTTAGTACCTAGAGAGAAAAAGAGTGAGAAAGGTTCTGCACTTGCCTTGTGTTTCCTCTTGGCCTTGCTAGGGGGTTTCTCAACAGGGGTAGACTGTTGACTGGCGGGGGACTGGCGTCTGTGCTTGGTGCTGGGTTCCCAGTGTTCCTGGGGCTCAACCTTCACAGGAGGGGGCTCAGGGGGGTCCTGTCCTGGGATTCTAGACAGGAAGCTCAGCTCGATCTTCACCCACAGTGACTTGATGTCCTCAAAGTCCCTGAGAGGGGACAACAGTTCGTTCTGGACGATGGGGACAGGGGACAAGAGGGGGTCTTCCAGTAAGCCCCCAACCACACCAGGGTCTGGGATAGAGATGGAAGTGCTGCAGGTGCTGGTAAGGCTACTGACACTCAGGATATTGGCTGCTTTGAGAGTCTGCAGGCTGCTGGGACCTGGGCAGGGAGGGTTAGGGACCTTGATCAGATCCTCTGGTTCAGAGTGGCACTCAGACGACGAAGACTCCGTCTCGATGAACTCCTTGGACTTGGGGAGGATCCTGCTGGGCCCCCTGTGCTTCTTCTTGTCCAGGACTGGGGCTGGGGGAGGATGAGCTGGAGTAGTAGTCGTGGTTGTGGTGGTGCGAGGTTCCTTCCTAGGGGCAGCTTTCCCACTGGTGCCCTTGGTCCTGGACTTGGGCGGCTCCAGAAGAGGCGGAGGCTCCTTCTCCTTAGGGGTAGTGCTGATGGAGGGGTTGATGGGCTTGGACCAGGAGCTGTGTTCTTCCAGGCTGGATGAGCGCTCCACTTTCTTTGGCTGCTTCTTTCCAATGCTGCGTCTGGCTGGGGCCGGCTCCACCACCACCGCTGCTGGGGACTTTGAACTCTTGCCCTCTGAGACCTTTGGTCCAGTCTTGGGCTTGGCCTTCTCTCGGATGGGGCTGAGGAGGGCCCGTTCCTTGGCGTCGGTCTGGGCCAGCAGGACGGTGGGCCCAGGTTTGCTCTTTCCTGGGGCCAGGTCCTGGCTCCCAGGTGCCTGCTGGCTGTGGTCAGGCTGGGAGCTGCAGAGCCCATGGCTCTCTCTCTCTGACTGGGTACTGATAAGTGCTTTATTGTGTGGGGTCACTTTGTTCAGCCACTTATCCAGCTGCCATTTGTTTGTTGATGGAGGTTCAGGCTGTGTGAGAACAAAATAAGTATCAAGGACAAAGAATATACAGTTAGATAGATCCACGTTTAGTTTGATAGTAGACTACATAGCTTCATAAAACACTGTGTTGACTCATGAAAGTAAAATGTGATAATTCAATGGTCTCTTCAGAGCTATATGCTATCAAACCAACGAGCCAATGTCCTGATGAAGAGACCATTAAAATAGACTCTCAGAAACTCATAAATGACTGAGTAGTGCTCCCAAATTGTCCTTGTGCTAGTCTCTGACCATGCCATCTCACATCGTTTGTTTTGTACCATTATGTCCCACGACAAGTAGAAGTGTTTCATATGAAATCATAAATACTGTCCTGAATGATCGAAATGATAGCAAATCATTCGGAAAGGAAGTGTTGGAAATGAATTGTCTAAGGAATTAAAACCACTGAGTATAAAACAGGGGATAACACATACTTTCCCTTTCACTCTTCCTCTCTGAAAGGCCCAGCCTTTAAATCCAATCTAACATGGCTTCCGGAAAACTCATGTGTTTTTAGTAAAACATCAGTGGAGTGCACTTAGAGAGGGAATGAGACATCCTTAAAGACGGACAGGCCCGTTTCCTGGCCCACCTGGCTGTTCCAATTGGCACTTCCTTGGTGGACAGAAAGTCATATGGCCTGTAGAGGGCGCCCAGATGCACTGTGGTAAATATTTACCCGGGTCTAACACTCAGTGCTCCTCTGTGGAATACTACTCTGCCTGGCACTTGAGCTGCTTAAACTGCCATGCAAGTGTCGAAGTCACTTTACTACCATCAACTGCAACAACCGGGAAAGAGGGAAAGTTGCTACTAAGTCGGCTAGTTAAATCCTATCAAAATAATTGTGATATTAGAGTAGATGGGGGGTTTTCATCCCTGGATCAAAATGTTGTACTAGTGGTATTAATGTAATATATTGTGTTTCGGTAGCCTAAAATAATAGGATAAATGTTTTTCCCTGGGGGATAACACAGGTTGAGTATTGGTTGATAGCACAGTAAAAAAAATCTGACTGTCCCGGTTAGTTGGTACAATACAGTAATATACAGTGTTATACCTCTGGGGTGGCGGTCCGGGAGGCCCCGTTACACTCGCTGTCACTGGAGCTGCTCTCACTGTCTGAATCCGACTCGGAGCTGCTCTCTGATTCACTGGAGCTGGCCGAGGCGCCACTAGAGTGGCCCGGGTCACTGGTCCGAGACGTGGCCACAGGGATGCTGGGTAGGAGAGATTTAGAGAAAGAACGCGAGAGAAGAAAGAGAAAGAGAGATAGAGAGAAAGAGAGAGAACATGTAGAGAAGGACATAAGAGAGAGAGAAAAAAAGTATATATGTTTGTATAGATAAACATTTACTGTGTGATAGACAAAGCTTTACTGTAGCCTCATATTTTAGCAGCACTACCTAGCCCTCTGTGACCCCGGACTGATCTCATTCCACTGGCGTGTGTGACTAATGCACTGATGCGCTGTGACGCAGATTTCTTTTGTGTCATCATTTTGCTAAGAGCAGCCTTGTGCTCTGCTTCATGTTTGGCGCCAGCCACACGCCCGGCCTTGTGCTCTCTCTGCCCAGCACTCAGCGCCGTGGTGCTGGCTGGCTCGCTCAGCAGTGACACAGAGTTGGTCGCGATGAGTCCGCCTGTCATTGACATGACTCCCAGATCCACACAGCCTGAAGACAGCTGGAGACAGCCCCATCAATCACACAGTATCTCTCTCTCTCTCTCTCCCTCTCTCTCTCTCTCTCTCTCTCTCTCTCTCTCTCTCTCTCTCTCAACAAGGCAAACTGTTATTAAGACAATAATGCATCTGACATCTGATTATCAATTTCATCAAATAAATACATCATATACAGTGACAAGAAAAAGTATGTGAACCCTTTGGAATTACCTGGATTTCTGCATAACTTGGTCATAAAATTCGACCTGATCTTCATCTAAGTCACAACAATAGACAAACATAGTCTGCCTAAACTAATAACACACACACAATTATACGCTGTCATGTCTTTATTGACCACACCAACAGTAACAGTGCAGAGTGTAAAAAGTATGTTAACTCTTGGATTTAATAATTGGTTGACCCTCCTTTGGCAGCATTAACCTCAACCAAACGTTTTCTGTAGTTGCGTATCAGACTTGCACAACGGTCAGGAGGAATTTTGGACCATTCCTCTTTACAAAACTGTTTCAGTTCAGCAATATTCTTGGGATGTCTGGTGTGAACCGCTCTTGAGGTCATGCCACAGCATCTCAATCGAGTTGAGGTCAGGAGTCTGACTGGCCCACTCCAGAAGGCGTATTTTCTTCTGTTGAAGCCATTCTGTAGTTGATTTACTTCTGTGTTTTGGGTCGTTGTCCTGTTGCATCACCCAACTTCTGTTGAGCTTCAATTGACGAACAGATAGCTTTACATTCTCCTGCAAAATGTCTTGATGAACTTGGGAATTCATTTTTCCGTCAATGATAGCAAGCTGTCCAGCCCTGAGGCAGCAAAGCAGCCCCAAACCATGATGCTCCCTCAACCATATTTTACAGTTGGGATGAGGTTCAGATGTTGGTGTGCTGTGTTTTCTTCTCCACACATAGTGTTGTGTGCTCCTTCCAAACAACTCAACTTTAGTTGAATTTATCCACAGTGTATTTTGGAACATATACTGGAACATCCAGGTGCTCTTTTGCGAACTTCAGACGTGCAGCAATGTTTTTTTTGGATAGCACTGGCTTCTTCCGTGGTGTCCTCCCATGAACACCATTCTTGTTTACTGTTTTACATATTGTAGCATTGTCAACAGAGATGTTACCATGTTCCAGAGATTTCTGTAAGTCTATAGCTGACACTCTAGGATTCTTCTTAACCTCATTGGGCATTCTGCACTGTGCTCTTGCAGTCATCTTTGCAGGACGGCCACTCTTAGGGAGAGTAGCAACAGTGCTGAACTTTCTCCATTTATATACTATTTGTCTTATCGTGGACTGATGAACAGCAAGGCTTTTAGAGATACTTTTGGAACCATTTCCAGCTTTATGCAAGTCAACAATTCTTAGTCTTAGGTCTTCTTAGATCTTTTTTGTTCTAGGCATGGTTCACATCAGGCAATGCTTCATGTGAATAGCAAACTCAGATTTGGTCCGTGTTTTTTATATTGCAGGGCAGCTCTAACCAACATCTCCAATCTCGTCTCATTGATTGGACTCCAGGTTAGCTGAGTCCTGACTCCAATTAGCTTTAGGGCAAGTCATTAGCCTTGGGGTTCACATACGTTTTCCAACCTACACTGTGAATGTTTCAATTATGTATTCAATATAGACAAGAACAATACAATAATTGGTGTGTTGTTTGTTTCAGGACACTGTGTTTGTCTATTGTAGTGACTTAGAGGAAGATCAGATAAAAAAAATTTGACAAATGTATGTAGAAATCCAAGTAATTCCAAAGGGTTCACATACTTTGTCTTGCAACTGTAACTGAAGAACAAAGGAAATTGACATCATGCTTTATAATAAGCAATTTATTCTCCCTTTATTCTCCCTGAAAGTGTCAACACTAGACTAGCTGAAGAAGATGTTGCAGGGGTGTATGGTACTGTGGGTCTGCTGGAGAAGGTAACAGCTCTAGCGGTTGATGATAAATGCCTTCAGGAGGCCGTTTGCTTTCTCACCACCTACGTACTTAATATTCCACACTCTTTCAACTCTCTGTCATGCTACTGGTTCATCTGTTGGATCCGCTTTGTAACACAATAAAACCCACACTACTGAACACAGGAGGATGGAGGCACGTTAATTGTGGAGGATGGGCTCGTGCTAATGGCAGAAGTGGAATTGGTGGAATGGTATAAAATACAACAAACACATGGTTTCCATGTTTGGCTCTCCTCCAGGCATTATTGTGAGCCGTCCTCCCCTCAGCAGCCTCCACTGCTACTGAAGCCATCTAAAGACGCTCCACCCACTATAGTCTAAAGACCGGTTATAGAGGACCTGAGACACACTGGACAGGACAGTGGAAATTAAACATGATGTGTAATGATGGGGGTCTTTTTGTCAACACCCCATTGATGATTGTGTTTTACTGTGACAGTGTGAGGGGGCATATGGCAGCTTGGAGATCAAATCTGGGACATAGCTGTGGCACTAGGTTATGGGACATAGCTGTGGCACTAGGTTATGGGACATAGCTGTGGCACTAGGTTATGGGACATAGCTGTGGCACTAGGTTATGGGACATAGCTGTGGCACTAGGTTATGGGACATAGCTGTGGTACTAGGTTATGGGACATAGCTGTGGTACTAGGTTATGGGACATAGCTGTGGCACTAGGTTATGGGACATAGCTGTGGCACTAGGTTATGGGACATAGCTGTGGTACTAGGTTATGGGACATAGCTGTGGCACTAGGTTATGGGACATAGCTGTGGCACTAGGTTATGGGACATAGCTGTGGTACTAGGTTATGGGATATAGCTGTGGCACTAGGTTATGGGACATAGCTGTGGCACTAGGCTCTTGGACATAGCCATAGCACTAGGCTCTGGGACATAGCGTTGGCACTAGGCTCTGGGACATAGCGGTGGCACTAGGCTCTGGGACATAGCTGTGGCACTAGGCTCTGCAGTGAAACAGAGCCATGTGTCAAATAACTACACTGTGCCATGGACCAATAGCTATTTACTAACGTCCAGCTTGTCTGAGCCAGGTCAAGTCCTTAAAGAAGTAGCTAACTCTCCTGCCCCCAGGGCTTGCCTAGTGGCCGTTTGGTTCCAAAGCAGAATTCTGAGGCTCACAGCCAGTTCAGGTTAATAATTAAAGATAAAGGAAGAGGACAAGGCCCTGTGGGTAATATAGTGTGGCATGGTGTTCCTATGCCCTGCCCTAGCAGTGCCCGCCACTGCCCATTGCTAGTAGGATGGCAGAGTAGGAGGAGGACATGGCATCTTGCCAGCACTAGAACAACCCAACAGTAAAGGACAGTAAAGGACCATCGATCTACACACATCACTCTGAGATAACCCTAGCTGAAATGACAAGGCATGGATTGACAGATCCATGGCGTACTAGGAATAGTTCTAAGAATACCCTCTTTTTCTACATTCCATTTTTTTTCATGTAAGTAGAATTACTGTGGCTTTCTCCAGTACCCAAGTGTTGTCCATGTCATTCTCTGGAAGAGGAAACATAATTAGTATCCTAGGTCCCATTAAAGTCTTTAAAATAGACCTCTTGGAGACATTCTTTCTTTCACCACTCAGTCTCTCCAAGTAGTGCTTGTGCATGTAAATAATTCATAAAAGGGAAGCGCTAATGTTCTATTTGAGAGCGTGAAGAACAGCAGCGTAGTCAGGTCACTTCATTTCCTTTGTCCACTTGATGAAGGTGAGCCTCAGCTGACAGCTGATAGAATCCTGTGGTGAATTGTGGGAAAATAAGGGGCTGGTGTCTTTAGAACAATGGCTGCTGTCTGCTTTCAGTGTGTTCACCTCGGTCTAGCCCACTAACCTCGGACCTGCTAACAGGCTCTGCTCTCAGAACACCCTCCTAACCTCTCTAACCTGTTTCTGTTATCTCGGTGCTCGCAACAATGAGCTGCCTTTCTCACAGCAGACTATAAAGACATTTGTCCCCGGAACTGGCTGTTCCATCCAGAGTGATGAAATTCATGGCAGGCAGGGGAAAAGAATGACTCATTTGCTGCCGTAACAGATCATCCCGGTTCAGATGAAGGTTATTGACATATAAAAGAGAACATAAACAAACAGTTGCATACGTCTCTAATGCAGACGACTACTAGAATGTGTTTCAATCACCGGCGTTCAAAGGGCCTCACGCATCTCACACATTTAGATTTGAACACCAAACGTGGCACTATTAATCTGCTATAATTTAAGTAAATAAACGAATGGCATTCATAATTAATGGGTTTTCCAATTTCTTCCTCATTCCAAAACAAACTGGATGGAGGGCCTTCAGGAACAGACTGGGAGAGGAGGAAAGAAGTGTCTCCCAGCAGAGAGACAGTAGCCCAAGGCAAACCCCAGACAAATCCCAGGCTCCACACAAGGACCTCTGGGAATGTGATAGGAGGGTACTCCAAAATCAACAGCTTCTAACTCACCACACAGTACCAGTGCATATATTTCACCATTTATGCCAGCTAATTAATTTGAGTCTTCAAGATTCTTCACGGAGCTGTCCAGATATAGATTCACAGTGAGTTTTAAAGAGGGGGCAGCTCTACTGTATCATTCCATTGAGTCACATTATCAGATGATCTACAGTTATGTACAACTCTTTGAACAAGACGCTGCCAGACAGACCCAGACAGAATCCTGATGTAGTCATTACACAAACCAAACGTCTTGGAGCATTCATTAAACATTTAATAAATAAGTCAAGTTAGGATATTTCAAACTGTTTACACCATAAATATTCAATGTTTAGTAATGAAGCAATTTTCCAGGCCAGTGCAATTTGGATAAAAAAATGGGATATTTACAACTCACAATATTTCTCACTCACTCATATACATACATACATACATACATACATACATACATATATACATACATACATACATACATACATACATACATACATACATACATACATACAAAAATGCATTCATACGGGAGCAATATCTTTCTATCTATCCATATCTATCTATCTCCAATGGGATCATCAAGGGTCACAACAAGGCCAACCTCCAGCGATCCCGCGGCCACGGGCTGGCTGAATTGGCAGCTTTAGGAACAGTCTGCTATCGATGTGTGATTTTCTCCTTCTATTTACACTGATACCATAATCCTCGATCAATAAGGCCAATAGACAGAGGCCGCTGGCGGAATTGATGAGGCGAGTGGTGGAGGAGCTAGCCTTCAGCCTCAGACTGTGGAGAGACTAGACTAGAGAGAGAGACAGCAGAAAGAGAGAGAAGAGACAGATCTATCAAAAGAAGAGGCAGGCAGGGCTGGAGGCTAGCCCCTGAAGGTGGTGGGTGGTGGAGAAGAATCATTAAATCAGACCTGGGTACAGACAGAACACATCTACATTTTGGAGGGAGCCAGCTGACTGGCTGCTGTAACGGTGAGTCAGTTCAGACATGCCAGTCCCTATTGATCCAGCTGACTGGCTGCTGTAACGGTGAGTCAGTTCAGACGTGCCAGTCCCTAATGATCCAGCTGACTGGCTGCTGTAACGGTGAGTCAGTTCAGACGTGCCAGTCCCTATTGATCCAGCTGACTGGCTGCTGTAACGGTGAGTCAGTTCAGACGTGCCAGTCCCTAATGATCCAGCTGACTGGCTGCTGTAACGGTGAGTCAGTTCAGACGTGCCAGTCCCTAATGATCCAGCTGACTGGCTGCTGTAACGGTGAGTCAGTTCAGACGTGCCAGTCCCTAATGATCCAGCTGACTGGCTGCTGTAACGGTGAGTCAGTTCAGACGTGCCAGTCCCTATTGATCCAGCTGACTGGCTGCTGTAACGGTGAGTCAGTTCAGACGTGCCAGTCCCTAATGATCCAGCTGACTGGCTGCTGTAACGGTGAGTCAGTTCAGACGTGCCAGTCCCTAATGATCCAGCTGACTGGCTGCTGTAACGGTGAGTCAGTTCAGACGTGCCAGTCCCTTGCTTCTTCCTTATTTGTTTGTACTTTCTAATGATTTAAACATCTATTGCTGATGAGGCGCTGGGCAACCCTGAGCAGGTTACATTACCATTCCCTCTTATCCCAAAGAATCCCATATTCTGGAGGAAGAACTGTCATTTTCTACTCTTCAATAAAGTCTAATCCTTAATTATAGATGAAGAAATTTGAGCAGGTCTATAGAGATGGAAACCTATGCTGCTCGCTCTCTCTCGCGCTCTCTCTCTCTTTCCAATTTATTCAACCTAAGGGGCTTTATTGGCATGAGAAACATGTTTACATTGCCAAAAAAAGTGAAATAGATAATAAACAAAGGTGAAATAAACAATAAACAGTAAACATTACACTCACAAAAGTTCCAAAGGAATAAAGACATTTCAAAGGTAATATTATATACAGTGTTGTAATGATGTGCAAATAGTTAAAGTACAAAAGGGAAAATAAATAAACATAAATATAGGTTGTATTTGCAATGGGGTTAGTTCTTCACTGGTTGGATTTGTTTTTCAATTCTTTATGGTTCTGTGTAATCTGAGGGAAATATGTGTCTCTAATATGGTCATATATTTGGCAGGAGGTTAGGAAGTGCAGTTCAGTTTCCACCTCATTTTGTGGTCAGTGTCTTCTCTTGAGAGCCAGGTCTGTCTTCAGCTGCCTTTCTCAATAGCAAGGCTATGCTCACTGCCACTGTGTACTCTCTGTTTAGGGCCAAATAGAATTCTAGTTTGCTCTGTTTTTTTGTAAATTATTTCCAATGTGTCAAGTAATAATCTTTTAGTTTTCTCATGATTTGGTTGGGTCTAATTGTGTTGCTGTCCTGGGGCTCTGTGGGGTCTGTTTGTGTTTGTGAACAGAACCCCAGGACCAGCTTGCTCAGGGGGCTCGTCTCAAGGTTAATTTCTCTGTAAGTGATGGCTTTGTTATGGCTTTGTCAAGGTTTGGGAATCGCTTCCTGTTAGGTGGTTACAGAATTTAACAGCTCTTTTCTGGATTTTGATAATTAGCGGGTATCGGCCTAATTGTGCTCTTTATGCATTATTTGTGTTTTACATTGTACACAGAGTAAATGTGTCCAGAATTCTGCATGCACAGCCTCAATTTGGTGTTTGTCATTTTGAGAATTCTTGGTTGATGAGCGGACTCCAGACCTCACAACCATAAAGGGCAATGGGTTCTATAACTGATTCAAGTATTTTTCAAACATTTTATGTTCCTCGAAGGCCCTTCTTGCCTTGTCTCTCAGATCGTTCACAGCTTTGTGGAAGTTACCTGTGGCACTGATGTTTAGGCCGAGGAATGTATCGTTTTTTTGTGTGCTCTAGGGCAACGGTGTGTAGACCTTTTTTGGAACACCATTATTTTGGTCTTACTGAGATGTACTGTCAGGGCCCAGGTCTGACAGAATCTGTGCAGAAGATCTAGGTGCTGCTGTATGCCCTCCTTGGTTGGTGACAGAAGCACCAGACCATCAGCAAACAGCTGACATTTGACTTCAGATTCTAGTAGGGTGAGGCCGGGTGCTGCAGACTGTTCTAGTGGCCTTGATAATTTGTTGATGTATATGTTGAAGAAGGTGGGGTTTAAGCTGCATCCCTGTCTCACCACCCGGCCCTGTGTAAAGAAATGTGTGTTTTTTCCAATTCTAACCGCACACTTGTTGTTTATGTACATAGATTTTATATTGTTGCATAATTTCCCCCAACACTACTTTCCATCAAATTGTATAGCAGACCCTCATGCTAAATTTAGTCTACATTTTTAATCAACAAAGCATGAGAAAACTTTGCCTTTGATTTGGTTTGTTTGTTTGTCAATTAGGGTGTGCAGGGTGAATAAGTGGTCTGTCGCACGGTAATTTGGTAAAAAGCCAATTTGACATTCGCTCAGTACATTGTTTTCGCTGAGGAAATGTACGAGTCTGCTGTTAATGATAATGTAGAAGATTTTCCCAAGGTTACTGTTGACGCATATAGTTATTGGGGTAAAATTTATCTCCACTTTTGTGGATTGTGGTGATCAGTCCTTGGTTTGAAATATTGGGGAAGATGCCAAAGCTGAGGCTGAAATAGACAATTGGAATTTGTGGTCTGTATATTTTATTATTTCATTTAGGATACCAACAACCCCACGGGCCTTTTTGGGTTGGATGGTTAGTATTCTGTCCTGTAGTTCATTCAAGGTAATTGGAGAATCCAGTGGGTTCTGGTAGTCTTTAATAGTTGATTCTAAGATTTGTATTTGATCATGTATATGTTTTTGCTGTTTGGGCTTGGAGAAGTGGTTTATCCATTCATCTCCGCTTTGGATAGATAACTCTTCGTGTTGTTTGTTTGTTTAGTGTTTTCCAATCTTCCAAGAAGTGATTAGATTCTATGGATTCTTCAATAACATTTAGCTGATTGTTGACATGCTGATCCTTCTGTTTCCATAGTGTATTTCTGTATTGTTTTAGTGATTCACCATAGTGAAGACATAGGTCTCTATGTTTTTGGTTGGATAGGTATCTCAATTTCTTTCTTGGGTTTCTGCATTCTTCATTTTTTTGCTGTTGTTGTTTAATTTAACATTTTTTTTAACTAGGCAAGTCAGTTAACTACAAATTCTTATTTACAATGACGGCCTAACGGGGAACAGTGGGTTAACTGCCTTGTTCAGGGGAAAATTGACATATTTTTACCTTGTCAGCTCGGGGATTCCATGCAGCAAACTTTCAGTTACTGGCCCAAAGCGCTAACCACTTGGCTGCCTGCTGCCCAGTTGTCATTGTTGTTCATTTTCTCAGGTTGCCTGCTTGACATTTTTAGATTTGATAGGGAAGCTGAGGGGTCAAATATACTGTTTAGCTTTTCTACTGCCAAGTTTACACATACAGATTTTGTCCAGGAAATTGTCTAGAAGGTATTGAATTTGTTGTTGTCTAATTGTTTTTTGGTAGATTTCCAAACTATTTTCCTGCCATTATAGCATTTCTTAATATTATTCAGTACTTTTGGCTTTGATGCCTCATGATTGAGCATAACTCTGTTAAAGTAGAGTGTGATTTTGCTGTGATCTGATAGGCGTGTCAGTGGATTGAATGTGAACACTCTAAGAGACTCTGGGTTGAGGTCAGTGATAAGTAGTAGTCTACAGTACTACAGCCAAGAGATGAGCTATACAGTGGTTGCTCCACTAAAAGTTTTGCGATTATGCGATTATGCGGGACATAGAGGTAAATTGTGGTTTAGTAGAGTACCCCGCGTCACCACTTCATTGCTCCAGACCAGCGCAAGGGGGCACTGATTATGCTTTTGGGTCCTACGGTGCCTCTAACTGACAATGAATGGGCGACATAAACCTAAATAGAAACTAATAATTGTGCACGACTTCAGTATTACTTATTGAAACTGTTGTTACACTAAGGTTTTTATTATTTTATTTTGTTAGGATTATTTTGCCAATACCGTAGTCCTGTAGCCCACTCCCGAACAGTCACATTGTACAGCGCCTGAGTGGTGCAACGGTCTAAGACACTGCATAGAAGTGAAAGCTGTGTTGCTACAGATGCTGGTTCCGTACCTGTGCCGGAATCAACTGGGAGACCCATGAGATGACTGTAGGTTTTTGGTTTCTCTCCCTCTAAAAACAGAAATAAATAATTCTAAATAACAAATTAGTAACATTGTCTCACCCCGTGTTCAAGAATGGCTGTTTTCTTGCTCATTTTACATTATTTGAAAACGAAATAATCTCCAAAATATTGTTATTTTTAAACAAAGTGATTATTATTAATATAGAATTATATAAAAGCCCCTTGGATATTCTCACAGATATATTATTAACCCTGTTTTTAGAAGGACAATACACACTACTTTTCAAAAGTTTGGGGTCACGTAGAAATGTCCTGGTTTTTGAAAGAAGAGCACATTTTTTGTCCATTAAAATAACATCAAATTGACCAGAAATACAGTGTAGACATTGTTAATGTTGTAAATGACTAGTGTAGCTGGAAATGGCTGATTTTTTATGGAATATCTACATAGGCGTACAGAGGCAACCTTCACTCCTGGGTTCCAATGGAACGTTGTGTTAGCTAATCCAAGTTTATTATTTTAAAACGATAGTTAATCATTAGAAAACCCTTTTGCAATTATGTTAGCACAGCTGAAAACTGTTGTTCTGATTAAAGAAGCAATAATACTGTCTTTCTTTAGACTAGTTGAGTATCTGGAGCATCAGCATTTGTGGGTTCGATTACAGGCTCAAAATGGCCAGAAACAAAGGACTTGCTTCTATTCCTGTTCTGAGAAATTAAGGCTATTCAATGTGAGAAATTGCTAAGAAACTGAAGATCTCGTACAACGCTGTGTACTACTCCCTTCACAGAACAGCACAAACTGGTCCTAACTAGAATAGAAAGAGGTGTGGGAGGCCCCAGTGCACAACTGAGCAAGAGGACATGTACATTAGAGTGTTTATTCTGAGAAAAAGATTCCTCACAAGTCCTCAACTGGCAGCTTCCTTAAATAGTTCCCGCAAAACACCAGTCTCAACATCAACAGTGAAGAGGCAACTCCGGGATGCTGGCTTTCTAGGTGGAGTTCCTCTGTCCAGTGTTCTTTTGCCCATCTTAATCTTTTATTTTTATTGGACAGTCTGAGATATGGCCTTGTCTTTGACACTCTGCCTCGAAGGCCAGCATCCCGGAGTCGCCTCTTCACTGTTGACGTTGAGACTGGTGTTATTCGGGTACTATTTAATGTGGATGGGGCCTCCCCAGTGGCACAGCTGTCTAAGTCACCGCACTGCATTGCAATGCAAAATGCATTGCTACAGATACCCGTGCCGGCCGCCACTAGGAGACCCATGAGGCGGCTTTTGGTTTAAATTTAGAAGCCTCCAATCCTCTATATGTATTTATTGGCTTAGTCCCATAGGTTTTTTAGATATACTGTAGGTCTACCGTAGGCGACATGAGTCTCACTAGTGTTGAGTAATGGGCTGTTAAAAGTGGTGTAGGTCTTATTTATTTAAAGAGCATATTGAAGTTAGAAGCAATAGGATTTGAAGCCTATAACTATTTTAGCACTGTTTCGCACTGCTCTGAGACAAGCATGGGGACTGGTCTTGATAAATCAATGAGATTTTTATTTTCCCCGAATCTCAGTTTGGGTATTGCTTAGACTACAATTAGGGTGTAGAAATGTCATGCTCTTAGTGTAACCTTTATTTAACTAGGCAAGCCAGTTTAGAACAAATTCCCCATCTGAGAATTGAAACCCTGTCTCCCGAGTGCCCGCAAGACACAGGGATTGTTTAGCTAAATAGACAAGTACTGTAGCCTACTCCCGACCGTCACATTGTACAGCGCCATATTTTCCATTCCATCCTTCATTTTTCTTGGAATAGAAACACCATAATATTAAGCAAATTAATTAAGTCTTAAAATCAGTCAATCATATATTATGTTCTTACAAAAAAGGTTTTAAATTCTCTAGTACAGCCACTATTGAAGGCTATCAAATGCTTCTCAAAGATGCCCTCTGGTGGTCAAACTAGCACTAACTAGCAGTAACCTCTCTAGGGTATGTGGGACGCTAGCGTCCTATCTGGCCAACATCCAGTGAGGTTGCAGAGTGCAACCGCAGAGTTTTTTGGCCTAAATGATCTATAATATTTCAACCGGACAATAACGTCATCAATATAAAAGGTAAACAAGAAATGCACATGCGCCTGAAAAAAACTCTGCGTCATGTTAGGGTCCACTCGTTCAGACTGGTCTTACTCCCTCATTTATAAGAATACAAGCCTGAAACGATTTCTAAAGACTGTTGACATCTAGTGGAAGGCATAGGAACTGCAAATGGAGTCATAAGTCAATGGATACTGTAATGGCATTGAATAGAAAAATACAAAACCAACAAAAAAAACTACTTCCTGAATGGATTTTTCTCAGGTTTTCACCTGCTAAATCAGTTCTGTTATATTCACAGACACTGTTTTAACAGTTTTGGAAACTTTAGAGTGTTTTCTATCCAAATCTACCAGTTATATGCATATCATAGCATATCATATCTTCTGGGCCCGAGTAGCACATTTAATTTGTGCATGCTTTTCATCCAAAATTCTGAATGCTGCCCCCTACCCTAGAGAGGTTAATGGTACCATTGGTTGGCACTTAAATAACGTGCTAAAGAATTCTGCGGCACCACGCAAGCTGTGCCGCAGTACGCTACAACTTTTAAAGAACGAACCACTGTAGGTGTACCTACCGTAGGAGTCCCCTTGAAGCCTACCATTGACTATGTACATACCCAGCGTGGGACAGAGCTACAGGAGTTCTCTCTCTCTCATTCAATCACCATGACACTGAATCACCCCAGCCTGGAATCTGAGGGCGCAGACGTTCATTGTTAGATCTGTCGTACAGTACTGTGCTTTTGTTTGTGTGTGTGAGTGTATGTACACACTGTATGTGGGAAGAGAGAGTGAGAGAGAAAAAGGAGAGCTGGACCGCTGGAGGGGTGTCATCCATAATTAGTCTGTCCTCACTCTGTGTGCCCTGTGTTATTAAATGATCCTCAGCATGCAGCGCGCTCTATTATTTTAATAAATCAGCCCAAAGAATAACTCGCCGCAGACCTCCAAACCGATAATCTACACTTCCTCCTGCCCCTAAACCTATTATAGCCTTTCATTTATTAAATTACCAGTCACAGTGCTCAGGGGAGGAGCACTGTTAGGACTGCCCCCCCCCCCAACCTGGTGCTCAAAAATGATGATCATTACATTTAAGATAAACTAATTATGGGGAACAGCATTCCCGTGATCGATGGCATGACTTCAACAGTATCCTAATTCACTTAGAGGCCTTCTGCAGCCCAGTCACACGCAGCACAGCACAGGCATGATGAATTAGAATGGGGCTCTCTCCACCACCGCCACACCCCCTGTCCCTGCCAGCCAGCCAGTCTCTCTGGTCTGATAGTCATCCTCTGGCCACACTACAGTAGGGAGATTTAACATGGCTAAATACTCAGTCATCTGTAGGGTCCAGAGTTTTTCCTGGTCAGGGCCTGTTTCCATAACCACCTCAGAGTATGAGTGATGATCTAGGATCCGTTTGGACTACTAGACATTAATGAATAAGATTACGTGGACAGATCCTAGATCAGCACTTCTACTCTTAGATGCGTTGTGGATAAGGGCCCTGGACATATTCTCGGGAAAAACTCAGTCATTCTAAAACATGCCTATATAGCGGACATGGAGAGATAACTCAGGATCTATCTCTACTGAAACATTCCAGTCCAGGTACAACTTAATTTAACCAAGACATGCTTGTCTATGTGCTGTCCTCACTATTTACTGTATATCTCTGAGCTGTTGGGGTGGATTCACACACTTCTGTCTTCATTATAGGCCTAGTCTGTCTCTGGAGCTTGGGCTTGTCATTGGTCTGTTAGAAAGATGTCTCCTGTTTTAAGAGTGGTGTAACATTCCAAGCCTGGCTCTGGGGCACCTTCAACCATTAAGGGAAGAAGCTGGGGAAAACAGCCCTCTACCATTGTGGAATGATTTCCCCATGCCACAAACCACGTGGAAATCCGCTTTGGAGTAGACAACGAGAGCATAGGACAAGATGTCAGAAATGATCTAGTGTTTAAAAACAAAAAGTAGAGCACTGTTGAAAAGTACCACATTTTGAAATTTAAACCATTCAAACTGCCTAGAGACTACATGTATTTCAACGTTTACTTCAACATTTAAATCCTAGGGCCTATGTTCTAGAGGGCTTCCCACCATCAAAGGCCCACAGCAGCCAGCCAGCCAGACAGCCAGCAGGGCTCAGTCAATAGGGGGTCCTGATCCTAAACCACAGAGACAGTTAACCTCAGCTCCTCCTCATAATCCTTCCATGTGTAGTAGCAGCAGGTGTGTCTGCCCTGAAGCGTGTATGAGTATCTGTGCCATTGATTATCTGAGTACATCAGAGTTGACTATACTATTCTGTATGTGGGTTGTCTGTATGTCAACCACTAAGCAATCCTGGTCTCCCCCAACAAAGTTGTAATAGTCAATTAAACAAGCAAAGGCATTAATGTTGCAACCCTGGCTTTGCAATATGGAAGTCAATGACAATATAATTACAGCTGTTGGAAGGAAGGGTAGAACTGTCATTATAGAGGTTACCATTTTAGAAAGCTATTTATCCTCTGGATATAACAAAAATGAGAGAGAGAGAAAGAGCAAGAGAGAAAGAGAGATAACGAGAGAGAGAGAGAGAGAGAGAGAGAGAACGAGAGAGAGAGAGAACGAGAGAGAGAGAGAGAGAGAGAGAGAGAGAGAGAGAGAGAGAACGAGAGAGAGAGAGAATGAGAGCGAGAGAGAACGAGAGCGAGAGAGAGAGAGAGAGAGAGAGAGAGAGAGAGAGGCTCAGGGGTATAAACCCTAAGTAAATGAAGATGCAAACAAAGGAACACACATTAAGCACATTGCATGACTGTGATTAATTTACGAGACTCCAGTTATTAAGAAAAAAATTCAGACCAAGTGAGATTAAATGTGCCATTAAGAGAACAGAGAAATAACGTCTGTTTTAATTACACACATCAGTTATAGAGAACACAGGGCTTTGACCTTGACGGTAGCTAACCTGCAGGTAGAAAGGTGCGATGCTGAGAGTTGGTGTTCGGATGCTCTACCACAAGCTTCTGGACCAGTCAGGCTGTGTTGACATTCAATGACATCATTTCCTTCTTTCCTTCAACCCCTGTACTTCGTAACCACTGATGGTGAATGGGCAGAATAATTTAATATACATCAGATCAGTGGCCATGAGGGAAAGGAGATGAAAAAAATAAGCCATTAAAAATAGGGATGTAGCAATGTGTTTGAGTGTGTGCTGGGCTTGACTCCCTATAGCAGATGTGGCCCCCTCCCCTGGCCTTCTCCTGCTGTGTTATGTTGGCAGAGCGGAGCAGAGTAGAACACACTGTGTCAGACCACCCTCCTCCACTGGTTCTCTGTGAGCAGCCTGACATGCTGACTAGACCGGACTAGCTAATTTGTCCTGGGATATAAACATTGGGTTGTTATTTTACCTGAAATGCACAAGGTCCTTTACTCCGACAATAAATCCACAGATAAAAGGGTAAACTGAGTTTGTTTCTGGTCATCTCTCCTCCTTCAGGCTTCTTCTTCTTCTGACTTCATATGGCGGTTGACAACCAACTTTAAGGTGCATTACTACCACCAACTGGACTGGAGTGTGGACCTCAGTTTAGCTTTCAATCACCCACGTGAGTACATGCTCCTAAAAACCAATGAGGAGATGGGAGAAGCGGGACTTGCAGCGTATCAAGGGTAAAAAAATAGAACCCAGTTGTATTTTAGCGCCTGGCTAGGCAGACGCTCGTTGACACGTACGAGCAGTTTGGATGAAATTATTTAATAACATGTATGTGCACATTTATTTGGCAATGCGAAAGGTGTGGTCAGCATGTGAGCCCAAATGCTGACACACTCATTCCAGCTGCTGCTAAGAATCTAATGAAGCCTATCGTTACTCATCAGTTTTAGACTGGGGGAGAGCGAGAGAAAAGACTTTGAGATACAGTCATAGAGTATAAACATTATCGCTACACAAAACAGAATGGTTTGGATGGGTCTTCATAAAATATAATTGCTGATGTAAAACTAGGTATTACCATGTTATCATAATACTGCTCTGAACCTCTGTAGAAGGCCCAGGTTTGTTATGCAAACAGGATGACAATCTGTATTCATCATTGTAATGTAAATTGATTCAGCACCAGCTGCCAGCTCATAATACTGTAAACAGTGCTTCAACACCCGCCCTGTTATTGTAGCAACCCTGTAAAATGCCTTTATTATAGTTCTATTGACCACTTAATTATGTCCTGTTTTAGGGCTGAACAGCAGAGCCTCTGTCAAGTCAGTTCGAGATTAGCTGACCTAATGTATAAAGTCTGCATCCCAAATGGCACTACTTTTGACCAGATCCATTTGGGACCTGGTTAACAGTAGTGCACTACATAGGGCATATGGTGCCATTTAGGACACACTCAAAGCCAAGTACTCAGACTGTACAGTTCGAATGAGCTCATTAATTGGCAATTTATTGTTCCAATGGGCTCCCGAGTGGCAGCGGTCTAAAGCACTGCATCTCAGTGCTAGAGGCATCACTACAGTACCTGGTTTGATTCCAGGCTGTATCACAACCGGCCGTGATTGGGAGTTCCATAGGACGGCACACAATTGGCCCAGGGTCATCCGGGTTTGGCCGGGGTAGGCCGTCATTATAAATAAGAATTTGTTCTTAACTGTCTTGTCTAGTTAAATAAAGGTCATATAATAAAATATATATATATCTATCTAGAGGTTAAAACATTAGCTAGCTACCACAGGAAACATTCAGAGTTGGCCAGTGCCTCGCCTATGGCTTGTGTCAGCTAGCATAGCTTATAAAATATGCAGGTACGCCGAAAGCCATGAGTAAGGTAGTTCCTTATTGGCGGCCAACAATAAAGGTTCAGAGGGGACCTGCAGAGAGGATTAACACCACATGACATTAATCATCACAGCCACTCTGGCTCTGAGAACACCTGCCTGTAACAATCTCAAAGAAAACACACACATGAAAAAATCACTCAACTTGATGGGAGGAGGTAGGTGAAGAGGTGTATGTTTTGACAGAGCGCAAGAGAACATCAATTGAAGGGAGAGTGGATCCGCAGCAAAAACAGATAAATAAATGAGGTGAAAACGTGGAGAGTGTGCTGGTTGTTGAGAAGCACACTGAGGCCCATCTAATTACCCCAACAGAGGCAGCTCGGGCTAGCACACACACACACACACACACACGCTCACTCACTCACACACCCACATGCGAGCACACACACACACACACACACACACACACACACACACACACACACACGGCCATGCAAAAGCTTGTTAATAATATAAAATAAAAAAATTCAAACCATTTTCCTGCAATTCTACACTGTTTCTTAACATGAGTAATAACTATTTATGAACCGAACACCATTTTTATTTTGGCACAATAAATTATATTGAAAAAGTACTTTAATGACTAGATTACTAATATACTCCCTTCCCTGAAAATCCCTCCCCCAATCACACATGCACACAAGGTTCTGGAGGTGTCAGAGCCACTGATTGGGATGTGTATTTGCAATGTCCTCAGAGTAAACAGTGACACGTGGACGGACAACACTGAGTCACGCTCACACGTGGACGGACAACACTGAGTCACGCTCACACGTGGACGGACAACACTGAGTCACGCTCACACGTGGACGGACAACACTAAGTCACGCTCACACGTGGATGGACAACACTGAGTCACGCTCACGTGTGGACGGACAACACTGAGTCACACTCACACTAGCTGGCTAGATCACACTGATGACTCATGCCAACCAACACACAGCCAGCTATCCCTCAGAGAGACACACACACAGGGCTGTAGACAGACAGAAAGCCATCTCACAACACTATGCAGAGATCATCCTCATGCCCAGCTCTCACTGGTAATAGTCACTAAAGCATTGACCTCTGACCTCTGGGCTACAGTCAGTAGGGCCATAGAGAGTAATCTGCCCTCCACATACTACTAGTAGTGAGTGGCACTGTGAATAGAGAGAGGACTCCATGAGATGACAGTGTGTCAGGGAACGGCGAGCGGGTCGGCGGGCAGGCGCACAGCCCTCATCTGCTCTGCCCTGCTGCTGTCTCTGTTCTTGTAAACAAGGACTGGGATGACAAGGTTAGGATATTGCTCTTTCTGCAAAAGCAATAATGTATTCCAGCCGGCTAATGGCCTCGGCTCCAATTAATCTGATTGTCTGGGAGCAGGGCTGAGTGGGCTGTCTCAGCGCATTTGCCATACACCGCCACCATACAAACACAGCGCGCACACACACACAGGCAGGCACACACACACACACACACACACACACACACACACACACACACACACACACACACACACACACACACACACAGCTGTTCTTGCCATAATATGGACTTGGTATTTTACCAAATAGGGCTATCTTCTGTATACCATCCCTACCTTGTCACAAAATAACTGATTGGCTCAAACGCATTAAGAAGGAAAGAAATTCCACAACTGAACTTTTAACAAGGCACACATGTTAATTGAAATGCATTACAGGTGAATACCTCATGAACCTGGTTGAGAGAATGCCAAGAGTGTGCAAAGCTGTCATCAAGGCAAACGGTGGCTACTTTGAAGAATCTAAAATAAAATATATATTTTGATTTGTTTCACACTTTTTTGGTTACTACATAATTCCATATGTGTTATTTCATCGTCTTGATGTCTTCACTAGTATTCTACAATATAGAAAATAGTCCAAATAAAGAAAAACCCTTGAATGAGTATGTGTGTCCAAACATTTTACTGTTACTGTACACACACACACACACACACACACACACACACACACGCACACACACACACACACACACACAAGTCACAGGAGGTTAGTGGAACCTTAATTGGAAGGACGGGCTCTTGGTAATGCCTGGAGCGGAATAAGTGGAATGGCATCACATGGTTTCCAGGTGTTTGATGCTATTCCATTTACTCCGTTCCGGCCATTATTATAAGCAGTCCTCCCCTCAGCTGCCTCCTGTGACACAAATGCACGCACACACTAACTTCAGTACAGTACCGTCCACCCCATTCAGCCTGAGGAAGGAGGCTGCCTGCTCGCCTGCCATCCAGCATGCGGCATGGCCTAACAAGGTGGTAATGCAGCAGATATTACAAAGCCACAGTGCATTAGCATCAACACACCTGATCTCTCACCCAAGCATCACTGTGCTACAGCAGTCACTGTAGACGCTGCCATTAGAATCATCGATGGAGTGAGTCCATTCTGTTAATGCATCCATCTTCTCCCACAGAACCATCATATCGCGTACATGACATTGCCCTCTGGGTTCACACACACACATCATCCACTCCCACCGGATCAGTGTGTGTGAGCTCATTGTTCTATTTTATCCAATTCCTGCTCATCTGTATATAGGGAGATGAAAGTCAGCCCACTGTTGTAATAACAGAACACTAGCTAATTGATTGACTGTTTGTTTCAATCAATAGTAAATGACAGTCTAGTTACTGTTGTGCAGTTGTATCAGTGTGTTCAGCCATGATGTTCAGTTGCTTGATGAGCTCTTTAATAACAGGCCCTTATTATGTGCAATGATGATGCTGTGTGAAGAGTTAGTATACTGCTGAAGTGTCTTGAGTGGCAGCTGCTTTAAGAAGGAGGAGGGTTTACTATAGAGCTGGAAGCCCCAGAGGAAGGACTGAGTGACTGAGTGATTCCTCGTGAATCTCTCTGAATATTGACAAGGCAGCAGTAACTGTGAAGTGCTGGGAAAGCCAGACCTACTTTATTGTAGCAGCTCTGCTTGAAGTTATTAGTCAAAGACAGATGGCGGAGAATAAACATCTACAAATGTCAGACGAGACGTGTGAGATCCGGAGGCGCTGGCTGTCGGTTAGCCCACAGAAACACAAACTGCTGTGACATCACTAAGTGGAAGCTAGTATAGAGGAGACGCTGTCTATCTTAGACAGGTGGGGTGTGGCTAAGGATGGATTTACCATCCCCGCCGTAGAAACAACAGCATTGAACACGACAACATGAGGCTAGATTACATTACCGTTTCAAATGTCTACCCTCTGCTCAATTTCTCTTCGCGAAAATGTTTGCAATCTGATTTCTAAAAGTCTGACGATAAAATTGCAGTCTCTTAAAAGATCTGTAAAGCCACTTGAGGGCAGGGAAGCACCAGGTGCATATTGAAGACAATGTAAACAAGACATACCAGACTTACAAGATGACTGACATCATCCTATGTTGTTTAGGAGTCAATTACCTCGTGATTGGATGACACCTGGTTGTATCAAGTAAAATACAATTGTATTTGTCACATTCGCCGAATTACAATGAAATGCTTACTTACAAACCCTTAACCCAGCCTATCCCAGCAGCCCTTTAGACAAAACACTCCTATGATTTAACTAGCCCCTGTCAGTTAGCGAGTCCCTCCCTGTAGGCTGTGTCCTCCTTTATGTCACTTCTAAAATGCACTGTATGCTATGACTAGGGTGTCACTGTAATGGCTTCATATAGACCAGTGGAGTAAATGAGGCCGTGTACACATCAAACGCCAGTCTGGAACATAGAGCAGCATGCCAACATGGCTTAAGCCATGCATGGAGATGAATATGCTGCGATGCGTTGTTGTCCTCAGTCTTTGTCTTGGGTGCTGAGGGAGGCATTGGCTATTCTGGCAGTGCTATTGTTCCCTTCTATCCTTTTCATCGCAAGGCACAAAATGTGAGCATAAATCATTTGGAGAGCTTCCAGATATTTTTTTTCTTTCTTTCTCAGTGTATTTTCTTGTCTTCCCTGGGTTGCTCATTTGCACTTGAAAAAAGGTCTATACCGTGGACCAGGTGCACTTTTATGAAGGAATGACAGTCAGATGAAGCAGCCCCCCCCCCCCCAACCCCCCCACTCCTCAAATGTACATTTATAATGCCGATGGAACGGCGGGCCTCAGTGTCAGGGAAGATGGCAACATTAAAGTGAGAAGTGGGTGTCGTCCCCCCCCCCCCCCCCCCCCCTTTCCGCTTTGATAAATATCTGCTGGGATGTCATTTACAACGAAATATTCCTAGTTAAACAAAAACAACGGTGGTTGTCTCAGCAAAAACATCCCCTCTTCCTGCAACTGTGTCTCTTTAAGGGCGAGTATTATGTACTTTTTGCTCTTGGACTGACATCTGGCAATATGTTAGCTTTCCCCCCCTTACACATCCACCAGATAAACCCGAGCGTTTTATATGTAGAGGCTGAGGTGGCACGTCAAGCTATATGCTTTCTCTTTGCATTGGTCAGGATGATATGTTTATGTATGAACAGAGCAGGTAAGACAGGCAGGTGAGCTACGTTTTTACTGTGTATACGGTAAGCTGCATCTATCACTGGCAGGAGGCTGGAGTGTACACCACCACAGTGTCAAAGCACAGCAGTAAACAACGAGAAGCATCAGGCTGCAGACTCATAACTTGTGTCTGTCACACAGTAAATGGATGAAAGACACATGTAATAAATGACATCCTGTTGCTCATATCATATCAGAGATATAAACAGCCAGTGTCTTCTGGGGATAAACCAGACAGCAGATAAATACATATTTTTTGTGGCGCACCCAAGAGGGCTTTTCAGCTTTACAGTCTTCTTCAGTGTGTAGGTGAAATGTTATTTTAATTCCAAACAGCATTTTTAGGGAACAAACTGGCTATAAACCTAAACGTTTGTGTAGGCTATCCCTGATGCAGAGAAAATAATACAAAAATGTAATAATGAAGTAAGCTTTATTTATCTTTTTGAGTGCGTCCCCATTACACCTTTTTGTTGGTCTGAATTGGCAGGTTTTACACACCAGCCAAGCTTCTGGGAGAGCACCACGGTTCATTTTTGATTAGCAAATGGTGGTCACTGTAACGAACACCCACAAACCAAAAGTGAAACCCAGGCTACCTAAGTATGATTCTCAACCAAGGACAACAATTGACGGCTGCCTCTGATTGAGAACCATACTAGGCCGAACTCAAAAACCAACATAGAAAAACAAAAATAGACTGCCCACCCTAACTCACACCTTGACCATACTAAAACAAAGAATAAAATAACAGAACTATGGTCAGAACGTGACAGTCACACCAGATACCGACTGGTTTTCTGATCCACGCACCTACCTTTCTTTTTTAAGGTATATGTGACCAACAAATGCACATCTTTATTCCCAGTCTTGAAATCCATAGATTAGGGCCTAATGAATTTGTGTCAACTGACTGATTTCCTTATATAAGCTGCAGCTAGAAATTGTTGCATGTTGAGTTTATATATTGTTTCAATATATAGTTTATAAGATGTCATACATTAAGTTTTGTAGTGATTCCTATGTTGTTGATGTAAAGAATATTTGCTGGTCTGTGGTGTGTAATGAGGAGCAACCAGATGTTGCACTTGGCATATTTATGAAATTGCTTATGACAATTACTAATAAGCATGTACCCATTAAGAAAATGTATGTAATTTTTTTTTAAATCCCAGTGGATTGATGAGGAATTTAAAAATTGTGTGGTTGAGGGATGAGGCAAAAGGAATGACAAATAAGTCTGGCTGCACAACCGATTGTCAAAAGTACTGCAAATTGAGAAATCGTGTGACTAAACTTAACAAAAAGAAGAATAAACTATACTATTGTATGAAACAACGATACATTGTATAAAGAATGATAGTAAAAATCTTTGGAGTGCCTTCAATACAATTTTGGCCAAAAGGCAAACTCAGGTCCATCATTCATTGAACCAGATGGCTCATTTATCACAAAACCCACTGATATTGCCAACTACTTTAATTATTATTTTATAGACAATAATAGCAAATTTAGGCATGACATGCCAGCAACAAATGCTGACACTACACATCCAAGTATAACTGACCAAAAGTTTTTTTTAGTTTTTTTGTCTATGACTACTTGGATGGAAAATTACTGAGGATAATAGTGGACAACATTGCCACTCCTATTTGCCATATCTTCAATAAAAACCTACAAGAAAGTGTGTGCCCTCAGGCCTGGAGGGAAGCAAAAGTCATTCCGCTACCCAAGAATAGTAAAGCCCCTTTTACTGGATCAAATTGCCGACCAATCAACCAATTACCAACCCTTAGTAAACTTCTGGAAAAAGTATTGACGCAGTAAAGCATCAATACAGGACTAAGATTGAGGTCAGGGACGCCCCAACAGCCTATAGGGAGGAGGTCAGGGACGGCCCAACAGCCTATAGGGAGGAGGTTCCCTGGCAGTGTGGTGCCAGGGAAACAACCCCTCCCTCAACGTGAGCAAGACAAAGGAGCTGATCGTGGATTACAGGAAAAGGAGGTCCAAGCACACCCCCATTCATATTGACGGGGCTGCAGTGAAGCAGCTTGAGAGGTGCAAGTTCCTTGGTGTCCACATCACCAACAAACTATCATGGCCCAAACACACCAAGACAGTCGTGAAGAGGGCACAACAAAACATTTTCCCCCTCAGGAGACTGAAAAGATTTGGCATGGTTGCCCAGATCCTCAAAAAGTTCTACAGCTGCACCATCGAGAGCATCCTGAACGGTTGCATCACCGACTGGTATGGCAACTGCTCGGCATCTGACCATAAGACGCTACAGACGGTAGTGAGTACGGCCCAGTACATCACTGGTCCAAGCTTCCTGCCATCCAGGACCTATATACTAGGCGGTGTCAGAGGAAGGCCCTAAGAATTGTCAAAGACTCCAGTCACCCTAGTCATAGACTGTTCTCTCTGCTACCGCATGGCAAACAGTACCGGAGCGCCAAGTCTAGGTTCAAAAGGCTCCTTAACAGCTTCTACCCCAAACCATAAGACTGCTGAACAAATAATCAAATGACCATCAGGACTATTTGCATTATCACCCCCCCCCCCCCCCCCCCCTTTGTTTTTATACTGCTGCTACTCACTGTTTATTATCTATGCATAGTTACTTTACCCCATACCTACATGTATAAATTACCTTGAATTACCTCAACTAACCTGTACCCCCGCACATTGACTAGGTACCGCTACTCAATTTGAAATAGCCTCGTTATTGTTATTTTATTGTCTTACATTCTTTCTTTTTTTACTTAAGTTTATTTAATAATTATTGCATTGTTGGTTAAGGGCTTGCAAGTAAGCATTTCACGGTAAGATCTACAACTGCTGTATTCATCGCAGTTGACAAATACAGTGGGGCAAAAAAGTATTTAGTCAGCCACCAATTGTGCAAGTTCTCCCACTTAAAAAGATGAGAGAGACCTGTAATTTTCATCATAGGTACACTTCAACTATGACAGACAAAATGAGAAAAAAAATCCAGAAAATCACATTGTAGGATTTTTAATTAATTTATTTGCAATTTATGGTGGAAAATAAGTATTTGTTCAATAACAAAAGTTTATCTCAATACTTTGTTATATACCCTTTGTTGGCAATGACAGAGGTAAAACGTTTTCTGTAAGTCTTCACAAGGTTTTCACACACTGTTGCTGGTATTTTGGCCCATTCCTCCATGCAGATCTCCTCTAAAGCAGTGATGTTTTGGGGCTGTTGCTGGGCAACACGGACTTTCAACTCCCTCCAAAGATTTTCTATAGGGTTGAGATCTGGAGACTGGCTAGGCCACTCCAGGACCTTGAAATACCTCTTACGAAGCCACTCCTTCGTTGCCCGGGCGGTGTGACCCAGCCACGTTTCATCTTCAATGCCCTTGCTGATAGAAGGAGGTTTTCCCTCAAAATCTCACGATACATGGCCCTATTCATTCTTTCCTTTACACGGATCAGTCGTACTGGTCCCTTTGCAGAAAAACAGCCCCAAAGCATAATGTTTCCACCCCCATGCTTCACAGTAGGTATGGTGTTCTTTGGATGCAACTCAGCATTCTTTGTCCTCCAAACACGACGAGTTGAGTTTTTACCAAAAAGTTATATTTTGGTTTCATCTGACCATATGACATTCTCCCAATCTTCTTCTGGATCATCCGAATGCTCTCTAGCAAACTTCAGACGGGCCTGGGCATGTACTGGCTTAAGCAGTAAGTGTACCTATGATGTACCTATGATGAAAATTACAGGCCTCTCTCATCTTTTTAAGTGGGAGAACTTGCACAATTGGTGGCTGACTAAATACTTTTTTGCCCCACTGTACATTGTGATTTTATGACAAATTCGCTAGCTAACCAACCACTGCAACAATGTATTTGAGAGACAACAAGTGCTCACTGTGCAAATGTATTTATGTTTTAAATACAGACTAGCAGAGGAAATAAAGTTCACATGTTGTCAACTATCCTTTGATTCTAAGCCAACCACACCTGTTTTGCTCCACGGTTGTGCACACATCGGTTTTGTTGATGGCCCAATACAATATAAAACATATAATACAGTGTATTCATACCCCTTGACTTATTCCATATTGTGTTGTGTTACAGCCTGAATTCAAATTATTTTCAATCAATGATCAATTCATTTTCTGACCCATCTACACATAATAACCCATAATGAGAAATTGAAAACATGATATGAGACATTTTTGCAAATTTATTGAAAATTAAATATCTAAATATCTCATTTACATTAGTATTCTCATCCCTGAGTCAATACATGTTAGAATCAACTTTGTGAGTCTTTCTGGGTAAATCTCTAAGAGCTTTGCACACCTGGATTGTAAAACATTTGCCCATTATTCTTTTCAAATGTCGTCAAGCTCTGTCAAACTGGTTGCTAGACAGCCATTTTCAAGTTTTGCCAAACATTTTCAAGCAAATTTAAGTCAAACCAGTAACTCTGTAATTCAGAAACATTCACAGTCTACTTGGTAAGCAACTGCAGCATAGATTTGGCCTTGTGATTTAGGATATTGTTCTGCGGAAAGGTGAATTCATCTCCCATTGTCTGGTGGAAAGCAGGCTGAACCAGGATTTTGCCTGTGCTTATCTTCATTTCGTAAATATTTTATCCTGAAAAACTCCCCAACCTTAACTTTAAACCAACCATAACATGATGCAGCCACCACTATGCTTGGAAATATGGCGAGTTTTGCTGAGTAATGTGTTGTATTGGATTTGCCCCAAACATAACAGTTTGTATTCAGGACAAAAAGTGAATTTCTTTGTCAAATGTAGTATTACTTTAGTGCCTTGTATCTTTACAGGCTTCCTTCTTTTCACTCTGTCAATTAGGTTAGTATTGTTGAGTAACTACAATGCTGTTGAGCCATCCTCAGTTTTTTCCTATCGCAGCCATTCAACTCCGTAACTGTTTTAAAGTCACCTTTGGCCTCATGGTGAAATCCCTGAGCGGTTTCCTGAGTTAGGAAGGACGGCTGTATCTTTGTAGTGGCTGGGTGTATTGATACACCATCCAAATTGTAATGAATAACTTCACCATACTCAAAGGGACACTCAATGTCTGCTTTTTTTTTACCCATCTACCAATAGGCTCCCTTCTTTGTGAGGCATTGGAAAATGTCCCTGGTCTTAGTGGTTGAATCTGTGTTTGAAATTCCCCGCTCCACAATGAGGTAGTTTACAGTTAATTGTATGTGTGGGGTTTGGAGATGAGGTAGCAATTCAAAATCATGTTAAACACTATTATTAGACACAGAGTGAGTACATGCAAGTTATATGACTTGGTAGGCACATTTTTACTCCTGAACTTATTTAGGCTTGCCATGACAAAGGGGTTGAGTATTTATTGACTCAAGACATTTCAGCTTTTCATTTGTAATTCATTTGTAAACATTTATAAAAGCATAATTCCACTTTGATATTATGGGGTATTGTGTGTAGGCCAATAACAAAACATCTCAATTTAATCCATTTTATATTCAGGCGGTAAATGTGGAAAAAGTCAAGGGGTGTGAATACTTTCTGAAGGCATTGAATATATTCAATACTTTTTCCATTCCAGTTACATTTTTCAATTTCAAAGCAATTCAGCCATTAGCTGTTGTATTTAGTTGCTCCCTCAGTTGAAATTAACTGGATATTTACTGAGGCATTCTGTCGTGAATTTATTTCCAGAAAACAGCCACAGTGTTAGACCGTAGGCACAGAAACACACAATGGAGATGTTTCATATAGTAATCCCCTTTCTGATGACTGCCAGTTCAATATTACATTTCCTCATGTTTAATCTAGTTTCCTGAGCAGACTATTTCCTTGTGGACTATTACCGACCTGCTTTGGGCTGATGGTACGTCAGGTCATACCTCATTCAAGGCTGGTGGAGAAATTAACCTGCTGAAACCTTCTATCTTCTATGCACACAGACAGACAGACTGGCCTTAAAGGCTATCTGGTCACCTGCTCGTTAAACATCTCATGTGCATTAATATGGAGTTGGTCCCCCTTTGCTGCTTTACCAGCTTCTACTCTTCTGGGAAGGCTTTCCACTAGATGTTGGAATTTTCTGTGAGGACTTGCTTCCATTCAGTCACAAGAGCGTTAGTGAGGTTGGGAACTGATGTTGGGCGATTAGGCCTGGCTAGCAGTCGGCGTTCCAATTCATCCCAAAGGTGTTCAATGGAGTTGAGGTCAGGGTTGTGTGCAGGCCAGTCAAGTTCTTTCACACTGATCTCGACAAACCATTTCTGTATGGATTTCGCTTTGTGCACAGGGGCATTTCCATGCTGAAACAGGAAAGGGCCTTCCCCAAACTGTTCAAAATGTTGGAAGCACAGAATCATCTAGAATGTCATTGTATGCTGTAGCATTAAGATTTATCTTCACTGGAACTAAGGGGCCTAGCATGAACCATGAAAAAGAGTCCCAGACCATGATTCCTCCTCCACCAAACTTTACAGTTAGCCCTATGCTTTGGGGCATGTAGCATTCTCTTGGCATCCGCCAAACCCAGACTCGTCCATCGGACTGCCGGATAGGGAAGCGTGATTCATCACTCCAGAGAACGCGTTTCCACTGCTCCAATGGTGGCAAATTTGAAGAACCCACTTGTTGAAAAAGTGGCATCCTATGACGGTGCCACGTTGAAAGCTACTGAGCTCTTCAGTACGGGCCATTGTACCTCCAATGTTTATCTATGGAGATTGAATGGCTGTGTGCTTGATTGTATACACCTCTCAGCAAAGGGTGTGGCTGCAATAGTCGAATTCACTAATTCGAAGGGGTGTGGCCATGTAGTGTACAATTTTGGACTTATAAATGAATGATATGTACCAAATATTTCTTGAAGCATATAACTTATAAATGCCTCATGAGCTTAGTCCAACTGTCGTACCCCATCAGAACCCAAAATATAAGCTTATTTTACTCCAATGTTTGTAAAGAAAGTAAATGTTAACAAACACTATATATCCTGAAAACATGATTAAAACTACAGTATAATGTTGATTTCATGGATGGATAGCAGCCCAAAATGGCGACCGGAGTATGGGAGAGTGGGTGTGTCGAAAGGAGTGGGTGTATGGAGAGCGAATCAGCTAATTGGGCATATTTGCTGCCACTCAAGACCGTTTTGCTGCATGACGAGTTTATAAGCCGGCGACCAGTACACCCTTTTCCTCTCGATAGCACAGCCACAAAGTCAAAGTGCCTGTTGACTTGGGTGCTTGCTACTAGGTATCTCAGTATTGTCGCCGGACATTTTTCCCCTCCCATGATTTAATTTCAAGCAGGAAAGCAGCCTACACAAGAAATAACTAATATTGATAACCATCTAGATGTCACCTTGAGACAAACAGTACAGTCTACTACTCAACGGGACGGGCATGAACAGCAACAACACCAGGACACAGTGCCCTTCGCTCCGGTTTGACACGCGGTTCCAGGGCCCTGTGAATGAGACTCTGGTTCTGGCTGGTCAGAGGAGAAGGGCCTCAGCCTCGCTAGGCTCCGTGGCAGACCACACCGCTGGCGTTTGACAGCAGAGCGAGAGAGAGAGAGACTCAGTCTGAGGGTACACCACTCTGACCCTGGAGAGGTCAGCTGCAGGCTAGTTTAGAGAATATTTTATTTGTATTTGTTTGCACCAAAGAAAACAAGTGATCGACAACAATGCCTTGGAGGTACAGTATGAGTATGTGTAGATGAAAGTGCATGATTGGCATACATTCGTTTCTTAAACAAAGGTGCAGATGGAGCCAGGTAATTTGAGGTGTTAAGTCTTGCAAATGTATTTTGTATGAGTAATTTGTGTATGTAGGAGGCATACGTACTGGCACAGACAATATTACAGTAAATGAGATATGGGTAAATTAAGCTATCGTATAGAGTTAGGAAGCAAGCCTGATGAACCAAACCATTCATCTTTCTGATGATACCAACAGATTTCATCACTTTGGTGCAGACAAATGTAATATGATATTTCCAGGATAACTTTCCATTCATTAGAACTCAGAGGAATCTAGTGGATATGACTTGTTCCATTGCATTCCCACCAATTGAGATTCTGGCCATTTTTTTAAATAAAGCTGGATCATTTGTTTATTTGGAACCATTTATCTGGAACCAAATTTGGCAATGCCTGAGTTGGCTTCATTAATTAGTGAATCAAAATGATTGTGTGATAAAATCAAATAGAGAATTACACATGACTGTGTGGCGCCAACCTCTGGTTTAAACTCTTACATATGATGGAATCAGAGGCCTAAGCTACATCCCTATTCCTATACCTTCAACATTGCCAACACGTGTTGTTTTTCTTTTAATGAATGCTGACAAGGGCGTCTATTCACTTGCTAAATGGCACAGCCTTTAAATAACATCATATTTCTGGTTTTCCACAAATTGAGCGTTTTTTTTTTCAAGCAATTGTTATTTGAAACACAGCATTTGTTTAGAACTCTGTCCAACAAAAACAGCAATCATTAACTGTCACAATCAATTATTCAACAAGTGACCAAGAGAAAGGCATTCCACCAAGCAGAAGAAAAAATAACCACCACAACAACAAGCCCCAAAGATTTTGATCTGATCTGCCACAGAGCTATTCGTCTTTGATCTCCAGCTGTACACTCCTCTTTCATCAAAGGCTCTTTCCAGTCCAGTCTTCTGTAGGTTGAGCTGCTCTGTTCAAGGCTGCAGCAGCCAGCTCTCTCCTCCTCTCCTCCCTTCTCCACATGCGCTGGCCAGGGCTGGGAGGGTTAGAGCAGGCTAAAGACAGACTGTTCGCTGCTCCGTGGTCTGGAGCAGCAGGTAGAGGCCAGGTAGTCTGCAGGAGGCCTGTGTGGGAGCAGTGTGTGAGTGTTTGGCCAGCTTGTCCTGGGGCTGGGAGAACAGGCCTTGGAACAATAGTTGGACATGGCCTGGGTGGACAGGGCTGTCGGGGGGTGGCGGACCCATGGCTGGCTTCAGTTACATCTATATCAATATCAAAGGCTGGAAAATGTGGAGTGAGCGCAAAGCCAGCTGTGCAGAAGTGAGGGCTGCCAAGCGGCGAGGAGCGGCGAGCAGCCCAGCCTGCCAAGTCCACATCTCCAGATGACAGATTAACGGGAAGAAGATAAATCAAATTGTACTTTTCAGCTTGAAAACCAAATGAATTCACAGTGACTCCCTGTGTCTCCCTTCTCTGTCACTACCTCACCTTGTTGCATTGTCCTCTAGCTGTTACTCTATGTCCTTACTTGTCTCTTAGGACAGGAAACATATCCTCTACTGTAGCCCTTTACAGACAATTCCAATGCACACTACCCTTCCAAAGCACTATAGTTTTAGTTTGATTTATATTCAGTGGTGCCAGTAATAGTGTTATTTGACTATAACAGAACCCCACTCCTAGAGCTGTAGCTAGTTATAGTGTTATTTGGCTATTACAGAACACCACTCCTAGAGCTGTAGCTAGTAATAGTGTTATTTGGCTATTACAGAACACCACTCCTAGAGCTGTAGCTAGTAATAGTGTTATTTGGCTATTACAGAACACCACTCCTAGAGCTGTAGCTAGTAATAGTGTTATTTGGCTATTACAGAACACCACTCCTAGAGCTGTAGCTAGTAATAGTGTTATTTTACTATAACAGAACCACACTCCTAGAGCTGAGCTAGTAATAGTGTTATTTGGCTATTACAGAACGCCACTCCTAGAGCTGTAGATAGTAATAGTGTTATTTGGCTATTACAGAACACCACTCCTAGAGCTGTAGCTAGTAATAGTGTTGTTTGGCTATTACAGAACACCACTCCTAGAGCTGTAGCTAGTAATAGTGTTATTTTACTATAACAGAACCCCACTCCTAGAGCTGAGCTAGTAATAGTGTTATTTGGCTATTACAGAACGCCACTCCTAGAGCTGTAGATAGTAATAGTGGTATTTGGATATGGCAGAACACCACTCCTAGAGCTGTAGATAGTAATAGTGGCATTTGGTTATGGCAGAACACCACTCCAAGAGCTGTAGCTAGTAATAATGTTATTTGGCTATAACAGAACACCACTGCTAGAGCTGTAGCTAGTTATAGTGTTATTTGGCTATTACAGAACACCACTCCTAGAGCTGTAGCTAGTAATAGTGTTATTTGGTTATTACAGAACACCACTCCTAGAGCTGTAGCTAGTAATAGTGTTGTTAGGCTATTACAGAACACCACTCATAGAGCTGTAGCTAGTAATAGTGTTATTTGTCTATTACAGAACGCCACTCCTAGAGCTGTAGATAGTAATAGTGGTATTTGGATATGGCAGAACACCACTCCTAGAGCTGTAGATAGTAATAGTGGCATTTGGTTATGGCAGAATACCACTCCTAGAGCTGTATCTAGTAATAATGTTATTTGGCTATAAGAGAACACCACTGCTAGAGCTGTAGCTAGTTATAGTGTTATTTGGCTATTACAGAACACCACTCCTAGAGCTGTAGCTAGTAATAGTGTTATTTGGTTATTACAGAACACCACTCCTAGAGCTGTAGCTAGTAATAGTGTTGTTAGGCTATTACAGAACACCACTCATAGAGCTGTAGCTAGTAATAGTGTTATTTGACTATAACAGAACACCACTCCTAGAGCTGTAGATAGTAATAGTGGCATTTGGATATGGCAGAACACCACTCCTAGAGCTGTAGCTAGTAATACTGTTATTTGGCTATAAGAGAACACCACTCCAAGAGCTGTAGCTAGTAATAATGTTATTTGGCTATAACAGAACACCACTCCTAGAGCTGTAGCTAGTTATAGCATCTGTTATTTGGCTATAACAGAACACCACTCCTAGAGCTGTAGCTAGTTATAGCATTTGTTATTTGGCTATAACAGAACACCACCCCTAGAGCTATAACTAGTAATAGTGTTATTTGGCTATAACAGAACACCACTCCTAGAGCTATAACTAGTAATAGTGTTATTTGGCTATAACAGAACACCACTCCTAGAGCTGTAGCTAGTAATACTGTTTGTTATTTGGCTATGAGAGAACACCACTCCTAGAGCTGTAGCTAGTAATAGTGTTATTTGGCTCTGACAGAACACCACTCCTAGAGCTGTAGCTAGTAATACTGTTTGTTATTTGGCTATAAGAGAACATCTCTCCTAGAGCTGTAGCTAGTTATACTGTGAACCTTGTAATGAGGAAGAAATGAAAGGAAAAGCATCTGCTTTAATTGATGGATAATCCTTGGCAACAACCAAAGCAACGAGCTCCAGCTGAACAGTCTGTTCTTTTAGACCTAACAAGTTCCATCTGATTAAGATTAAGATGCAAGTGGTATGATGCAATAGTTTTATAGCTGCAAATTCATACTGGCTTATGCCACATTAAACAAGCAAACCACCTTCAGAAAAGAAACGTTTTGTGAATAAGAGCCGTTTAACTTCCTTCCGTAAGACTTTAAATCCTGTTTATACGATGCTATGAATGTGGATGGACGAATCTTTTGATGATGAACTGCAGGTGGAGAATCATAAGTCTCAGGACGGGTGTTCTCAGAGGTGGGCCAATGCTAACAGACACACACAGTGGAAAAAGAAGATCCAGCTCTGAGGTCAGCCAGTCAGGATGGCTTCCTCTTCCTCCAGGGGGAAGAGGTCACACACTAAAGGTCCAAACTGACAGATATCACATGGCTGGCTCAGAAGTGGTGTTGAAACATTAACCTCTGAGTCTGCTCTCTCTCTCTCTCTCTCTCTCTCTCTCTCTCTCTCTCCCTCTCTATCTCTATCAGAGGAGTTGCGGATGACTCCACACGCAAGCACACCCACATGCGCACGCACGCACACACACACAAGGGCGCGCGCACACACACACATACACACACACACACACACACACACACACACACACACACACACACACACACACACACACACACACACACACACACACACACACACACACACACACACACACACACACACACACACACACACACACACACACACACACACACACAAAAGCAGATGTTGTGTTTAAACCCTATGGAATGCATGGCCTATGACTGCCTATGCCTAATCATGTGGAGCATCCAATTGAGGAAACCTGCTACTAATGTAATGTGCAACAAGAGAACAGCCTGTCAGAGGAGAGATCCCTCAGAAGATGTTACCAACAAATATATAAGGAGCTTATCTATCCACAAGCCCACAGTCATTTCTATCTGAGAGGCTTCTAACTGTCAGGAGCAAATGGTTATGCAACCTTCAGTAAAATACCCTTATCAGGGATTATAAACACTGGAGGGCCATTGGATACAAATGAGACAAATATTCATTTCAGGGAGAAGTTTGTAGACAGACAGACCTGGCTGGTGTACCACGGATATTAATGGACTCCTGTAGATTGAAGGTAGCTGTCAGGAACACGTCACCACAGCACCTTCCACCTACCACTTATCCATGAATAACCACATAGAGACGGAATTAAGGGGATGTTGGAATAAAGGGATGACTCAGGCCTCCATCAGCACAGCATCCAGGTAGCTAGTAAGAACAACTACCTCTAACCTCATCTCAACAACTATCCACAGTCCCAGCCCTCAGCCTCAGCCCTCAGCCTCAACCTCAACCCCTAACCTCAATCTCAACCCCATGCTCAACATCAACCCCAGCCCCAGCCTCAGTCCTACTCTCAAACCCACCCTCAGCCCTAGCCTCAACCCCTTCCCGAGCCCCAGTCCCCAGTCTTAACCTCAGCCCTAGCCCCAGCCTCAACCTCAACCCCAGTCTCAACCCCAACCCTAGACTCAGTTCCAGCCCCCAGGCTCAGCCCCTAGTCTCAGTCCCAGTCCCCAGCCTCAGTCCCAGCCCCCAGCCTTAGTCCCAGCACCCGCCTCAACCCCAGCCCTAACCACAGTCCCAGCCCCCAGCCTCAGCTCAACCCTCAGCTCCACTCTCAGTCCCAGCCCCCAGACTCAACCTCTTCCCTAGCTTCAGTCCCAACCCCGAGACTCAACCCCAGCCGTAAAATTGGCCCAGGGTCGGGCCATCTCCATGCTTTCATTATCCATCTCAGTCCTAGGCTTGAATTCAATCAAAACCGTAAAGTGGTCAAAATATATATTGTTATTGTAAATCAAAAATACACTTTCTAATTTAGATGAGTTTTTACTTGTCTCCACCCAGTTAACGTTGTCTAATTAATAACATTATTGAAACATGAATTTTCACTGAGCAGAAACTCCTCTCTTATTTACAGAGTTCATTTCCTGAAATGCTTTTTTGTTGATTAAAGTCTCCTTGACTTTAATCTTAAAATGAATCTCAGTTTTTGTTTTACTTTCAATGGATGTCTAAACATTTGTGTACTACATGTTCTTTGTACTGACCGTTTCTGGGGCCTTTTGATAGGAAAACTGTATTTGGTAATTGCATCAGTAACAAAATTAACATTGTTAGGGATGACCGACTTTGATAATGACACAATGTTGATATGATACATAGATTCGCATTGTGATGCAAAGAAAGATAAGTAATGACAGCAGAGAAAACAGCATAGCAGATAGATAGAAAAAAAGCATATTTTTCTTTGTCTGCTTTTCTGTGCTCCCTGCCTGAGGAGGCGGTGATGGATTTGCTGCTTGACTGGTCACACAGATTGGTGCCGGCAATGGCTGGGCCCTGACGCCTAGCTAGACTCAATACACACATTTTCTCACCTTCAGAACATTTACTTTCAAGCCCCCCGATTTGGGGCAAGGCAATTTACAAGATTCTAATAGGATCCATAAATAAACACCCCCGTCTCTATGACCAATCCAAACACGACACAGAATAAAATGAACCAATCAATGAGGTGTAATATGAACACTGCCAACTCAATTGTTTACTGTGTTGTCGATATTAGGGTTACCACAGACAGAAAATGGCTATTATCAAGGGTAATTTCAATTTAGCTAGGGTTCAAGGCTACGACAGATTCATGGCATTTAGATGTTATCTGTCGCAGACAGAGAACAAACTGCTGTTCAATTATGTTGCTCACCTTCATGTCACACAAGACAATAACACAAGCCCAGAATGTCCAGAATTAGAGGAACTATTAAAAAGGCTAAATAATTGCAAGTGAAGTCAAGGACCTGAACAACAGAAGAAAAAACCCACAAATAAACCTTTTGTGTCCTGAAGCAAAACAAGCCCCTAAATCACACAGACAACTATTGAGTGTTTTAAAAACGCGTTTTCGGCACATTTCCTGGTGCCTACATTCATCAGAGGCAGTGCAGCATTAGTTGTGAATGTCTCCCATTGGTTAGAATACAGTGGGACCACAGTCAATATGGATACTATATCTGGATGGAACCAGATACCTGATCCTGCACTGGAATGTCCTATTCCCAATCAGGGGAAGTGACTGGCTGATAGATTCCAAAGGCTGTTACTTTTGCAAAAATAAATAAAGATTGTTGCAACCTCTATATACGCTCCTAATAATTCTATGGGTATAACACAAACAAATGCATACTGTGTCTTCTTCAACACCAGAATGCGTTGTTTAAACATAGAAAACAGGTCGGTAGCAAAGCACCTGAATACATGTATTTCCCCTCTTTCAATTGCTCTAGTTAGTAACAGAATAATGAGCAATCTCAGTCCTTGTCTAAGTCCTTAGTTGTAGTTACTAGCGCTGAGCGATTAGTGCTTTTGGAGGTCGGTTCAGTTTTGATTCAATAATTGTTTAAATATTAAATGCACTATGCATTATGTGGGTTGAACGCTGTAACAACACAGAATAAAACAATTATTAAAAGTCCCATGATGTTAGTAACTGCCCATTACTGCTTAACACTTATTAACCATAATTTATTCACATTACTTTAATAAACTATTTTGTACTACTACAAAATCACTATTTTAGTAGTTCTTCAAAGTAAAGAAGGCATACATGTCTGAATGCCAAATATCAATCACTTAGATCAGAGTTGGTCATTGTAGTTAATTGCCAAGTTTTCTGCTCTAAACTATGTAGAATATTAGCCTGTTAGAAACTACAACTCCCTACTACATTGCAGTGTTCGGACTTGATCTGATGATTCACTAAAGGAACTGTGCATGTAGCTCACAAGAAAATGACAGTAAATGGAATTCAAATAATTGAACCGATGTCTGGCAATAAGTTGTTTAAAAACCGAAAAATAACCAACATTTCAGTTAATGACTCAGAACTAGTAGTTACACATCATCTTCAAAGAAATGAGGTCTACAGAAAACCACACTATTACTGTGTGGTTCCACTGCCTGATGTATTTACACTGTTAACAGTGTAGGGTTATGCATCACACCGCAGGTTTGAATCGCTGCTAATTCCTCCTCACCAGATGTCAATAGCAATTCTCCGGGATAGTGTTTATCAGTGAATGGCCTTTCGCCAAAGCTAATCACGTTTACTGGAAGGGTCCTGTCGAATATGTCTTAATAAGGGACATGCAGCTTTTAACAACACATGGTGATATGTCACATTTGGTGATGTAAATAGGCTGTGCTTGCTGCTTTGACTGGCCCCCCAGGGAGTGAGCGAGAAGGGATCTATGCTCTTCTGGATCCTGTGTCTAGTGTCTACTGTCTCCGAGACTCTGTACTGCTGAGAGAAGTGACCTGAGACCTAGGCCTGTATTTACAAATAGTGTCAGAGTAAGAGTGCTGATCTAGGATCAGCTCCGCCCAGTTCATGTAATCTTATTTATTATGAGCTAAAAAGCTAAACTGATCCAAAATCATCAATCATACTCTGAGAAGGGAGCCCTGCCAACCACCATGTGTGGCCATGGCTATGCCAGTTGGTTCATCCTGAGAGCTGGCACAACCATGATCTGTGAAGAGCCCTCAGCCCAGGAATCATCTGAAGGAGAGATTTTAATAGGCACATTCCTCAGCTGGGGCACTGCCCCCCTGTGCCCCCTGGCAACAGGGCACACAAGCGTACGGCAGAAGAGCACAATAGAAGCCCTGTCAGATAGCAAAAACAAAAACAACTACAATAGCTAGTAAAGTCACAGTCAGCTAGTCACAGTCAGTCAGTCAGTCATTCAGTCAGTGTGTTCAGAGCGAGAGATTTCAACTGCATGGCTATTATTTCGGGATCGGTGTCCCTTCCACGGGACGTTTGAGCTAACGTAGGCTAATGTGATTACAACATGAGGTTGTAAGTAACAAGACAATTTCCTAGGACATTGACATATCTGATATTGGCAGAAAGCTTAAATTCTTGTTAATCTAACTGCAATGTCCAATTTACAGTAGTTATTACAGTGAAATAATACCATGCTATTGTTTGAGGAGAGTGCACAATTTTGAACATGAAAAGTTATTAAATTAAGCTTAACAAATTAGGCACATTTGATCAGTCTTCATACAAAAGTTTGAATGGAAATACAATGGTTCATTGGATCAGTCTAAAATGTTGCACATACACTGCTGCCATTTAGTGTCCAAAATCTAAATTGCACCTGTGGTGGAAAAATACATTATGGCCATTCTCTTGCATTTCAAATACGATGGTCCAAAAAAATACAAAATAACGTTTTTTCCTTTGTATTATCTTCTACCAGATCTATTGTGTTATATTATCCTACATTCATTTCAAATTTCCACAAACTTCAAAGTGTTTCCTTTCAAATGGTACCAAGAATATGCATATCCTTGCTTCAGGGCCTGAGATGTAGGCAGTTAGATTTGGGTATGTCATTTTCAGCGAGAATTGAAAAAAAAGGGCGGATTCTTAAGAGGTTTTAAAGTATGGACCTATTCAAAACACTTCACTTTGATGTCACACATTAATTCATCTTTACATATGTATTACAATGGAGAATATATTTAAAGAGAAGAGGGACAAAACAGTATGTATAAAGAAGTCAATATATTTTCCTCCCAGCAGGTGACCTCTGCATCAGATCTGCACCACAAATCAATGTTCATCAGCTCTTCCAGGCTGTAACCAAACCAAACCACCACCATCACTGTCATTTGGCTGAGGAAAATCTAGCAATGATCACTTCTTTAAATAGCCTAAACTTGTATAATTAATCAGTGAATGCATTCAATAATATTGTTCCTCTTGGTGGGAGCCTGAGTGTATACACACATTACACACATGAATGGTACTGTAGAATTTGAACCCTGTGCACAACTCAGGGGGATGAAAGGTATGTTGGATAATGGATTCTGGGAGCAGAATGAGTATCTGTACCCTGTATCTGTGCTCTTATAAGGTAAGGGGCGGTTTGGTGATGAGGGGCTGCATGTAGGGGTTGTGTGTAGCGTCAGGGGTTGTGTGTAAAATTAGTGGTTGTGTGTAGTGCAAGGGGTTGTGTGTAATGTTAGGGGTTGTGTGTAGTGTTAGGGGTTGTGTGTAGTGTTAGGGCGTGTGTGTAGTGCAAGGGGTTGAGAATAGTGCAAGGGGTTTTGTGTAGTGCTAGGGGTTGTGTCTAGTATTACTGGTTGTGTGTAGTGCAAGGGGTTGTGTGTAATGTTAGGGGTTGTGTGTAGTGTTAGGGGTTGTGTGTAGTGTTAGGGCGTGTGTGTAGTGCAAGGGGTTGAGAATAGTGCAAGGGGTTTTGTGTAGTGCTAGGGGTTGTGTCTAGTATTACTGGTTGTGTGTAGTGCTAAGGGTTGTGTGTAATGATAAGGGTTGTGTGTAAAATGAGGGGTTGTGTGTAGTGTTAGGGGTTGTGTGTAGTGTTAGGGCGTGTGTGTGCTGCAAGGGGTTGAGTATAGTGCAAGGGGTTGTGTGTAGTGCTAGGGGTTGTGTGTAATATTACTGGATGTGTGTAGTGCTAAGGGTTGTGTGTAATGATAGGGGTTGTGTGTAGTATTAGGGTTGTGTGTAGTGCTAGGGGTTGTGTGTAGTATTAGGGGTTGTGTGTAGTGCTAGGGGTTGTGTGTAGTATTAGGGGTTGTGTGTAGTGCTAGGGGTTGTGTGTAGTAATATCGGTTTGTGTGTAGTAATATCGGGTTGTGTGCAGTGCTAGGGGTTGTGTGTGGTATTACTGGTTGTGTGTAGTGCTGAGGGTTGTGTGTAATGATAGGGGTTGTGTGTAGTATTAGGTTTTGTGTGTAGTGTTAGGGGTTGTGTGTAGTGTTAGGGGTTGTGTGTAGTGTTAGGGGTTGTGTGTAGTGTTAGGGGTTGTGTGTAGTGCTAGGGGTTGTGTGTAGTGCTAGGGGTTGTGTGTAGTGCTTGGGGTTGTGTGTAGTAATATCGGGTTGTGTGCAGTATTAGGGGTTGTGTGTAGTGCAAGGGGCTGTGTGTCGTATTAGGGGTTGTGTGTAATGATAGGGGTTGTGTGTAATGATAGGGGTTGTGTGTAGTATTAGGGGTTGTGTGAAGTGTTAGGGGTTGTGTGTCGTATTAGGGGTTGTGTGTAATGATAGGGGTTGTGTGTAGTATTAGGGGTTGTGTGAAGTGTTAGGGGTTGTGTGTCGTATTAGGGGTTGTGTGTAGTGTTAGGGCGTGTGTGTGCTGCAAGGGGTTGAGTATAGTGCAAGGGGTTGTGTGTAGTGCTAGGGGTTGTGTGTAATATTACTGGATGTGTGTAGTGCTAAGGGTTGTGTGTAATGATAGGGGTTGTGTGTAGTATTAGGGTTGTGTGTAGTGCTAGGGGTTGTGTGTAGTATTAGGGGTTGTGTGTAGTGCTAGGGGTTGTGTGTAGTATTAGGGGTTGTGTGTAGTGCTAGGGGTTGTGTGTAGTAATATCGGTTTGTGTGTAGTAATATCGGGTTGTGTGCAGTGCTAGGGGTTGTGTGTGGTATTACTGGTTGTGTGTAGTGCTGAGGGTTGTGTGTAATGATAGGGGTTGTGTGTAGTATTAGGTTTTGTGTGTAGTGTTAGGGGTTGTGTGTAGTGTTAGGGGTTGTGTGTAGTGTTAGGGGTTGTGTGTAGTGTTAGGGGTTGTGTGTAGTGCTAGGGGTTGTGTGTAGTGCTAGGGGTTGTGTGTAGTGCTTGGGGTTGTGTGTAGTAATATTGGGTTGTGTGCAGTATTAGGGGTTGTGTGTAGTGCAAGGGGCTGTGTGTCGTATTAGGGGTTGTGTGTAATGATAGGGGTTGTGTGTAATGATAGGGGTTGTGTGTAGTATTAGGGGTTGTGTGAAGTGTTAGGGGTTGTGTGTCGTATTAGGGGTTGTGTGTAATGATAGGGGTTGTGTGTAGTATTAGGGGTTGTGTGAAGTGTTAGGGGTTGTGTGTCGTATTAGGGGTTGTGTGTAGTAATATCGGGTTGTGTGTAGTATTAGGGGTTGTGTGTAGTATTAGAGGTTGTGTGTCGTATTAGGGGTTGTGTGTAATGATAGGGGTTGTGTGTAGTATTAGGGGTTGTGTGAAGTGTTAGGGGTTGTGTGTAGTGTTAGGTGTTTTGTGTAGTGTTAGGGATTGTGTGTAGTGTTAGGGGTTGTGTGTAGTGATAGGGGTTGTGTGTAGTATTAGGGGTTGTGTGTAGTAATATCGGATTGTGTGTGGTATTAGGGGTTGTGTGTAGTGCTAGGGGTTGTGTGTAGTATTAGGGATTGTGTGTAGTGCTAATGGCTGTGTGTTGTGCTAGGGGATGGGTGTAGTGTTAGGGGTTGTGTGTAGTGCTAGGGTTGTGTGTAGTATTAGGGGTAGTGTGTAGTGCTAGGGGTTGTGTGTAGTATTAGGGGTTGTGTGTAGTGCTAGGGGTTGTGTGTAGTAATATCGGTTTGTGTGTAGTAATATCGGGTTGTGTGCAGTGCTAGGGGTTGTGTGTGGTATTACTGGTTGTGTGTAGTGCTGAGGGTTGTGTGTAATGATAGGGGTTGTGTGTAGTATTAGGTTTTGTGTGTAGTGTTAGGGGTTGTGTGTAGTGTTAGGGGTTGTGTGTAGTGTTAGGGGTTGTGTGTAGTGTTAGGGGTTGTGTGTAGTGCTAGGGGTTGTGTGTAGTGCTAGGGGTTGTGTGTAGTGCTTGGGGTTGTGTGTAGTAATATCGGGTTGTGTGCAGTATTAGGGGTTGTGTGTAGTGCAAGGGGCTGTGTGTCGTATTAGGGGTTGTGTGTAATGATAGGGGTTGTGTGTAATGATAGGGGTTGTGTGTAGTATTAGGGGTTGTGTGAAGTGTTAGGGGTTGTGTGTCGTATTAGGGGTTGTGTGTAATGATAGGGGTTGTGTGTAGTATTAGGGGTTGTGTGAAGTGTTAGGGGTTGTGTGTCGTATTAGGGGTTGTGTGTAGTAATATCGGGTTGTGTGTAGTATTAGGGGTTGTGTGTAGTATTAGAGGTTGTGTGTCGTATTAGGGGTTGTGTGTAATGATAGGGGTTGTGTGTAGTATTAGGGGTTGTGTGAAGTGTTAGGGGTTGTGTGTAGTGTTAGGTGTTTTGTGTAGTGTTAGGGATTGTGTGTAGTGTTAGGGGTTGTGTGTAGTGATAGGGGTTGTGTGTAGTATTAGGGGTTGTGTGTAGTAATATCGGATTGTGTGTGGTATTAGGGGTTGTGTGTAGTGCTAGGGGTTGTGTGTAGTATTAGGGATTGTGTGTAGTGCTAATGGCTGTGTGTTGTGCTAGGGGATGGGTGTAGTGTTAGGGGTTGTGTGTAGTATTAGGGGTAGTGTGTAGTGTTAGTTGTTGTGTGTATTGCGAGGGGCAGTGTGTAGTGTTATGGGGTTGTGTGTAGAATTAGTGGTTGTGTGTAATGTTAGGGGTTGTCTGGAATGTTAGGGGTTGTGTGTAGTATTGGGGTTGTGTGTAGTATTGCGGTTGTGCGTAGTATTAGGGTGTGTGTGAAGTGTTAAGGGTTGTGTGTAGTATTAGGGGTTGTGTGTAGTGCTAGAGGTTGTGTGTAGAATTAGGGGTTGTGTGTCGTGTTAGGGGTTGTGTGTAGAATTAGGGGTACTACTAGTGTGCTGTCCGAGGTAGCTTGTGGGTAGCTCTCTTCTGTGTATGTGTGTATGTACAGGGTGTTTACAGTTGAAGTCAGAAGTTTACATATACTTAGGTTGTAGTCATTAAAACTCGTTTTTCAACCACTCCACAAATTTCTTGTTAACAAACTATAGTTTTGGCAAGTCGGTTAGGACAACTACTTTGTGCATGACACAAGTAATTTTTCCAACAATTGCTTACAGACAGATTATTTCACTTATAATTCACTGTATCACAATTCCAGTGGGTCAGAAGTTTACATACACTAAGTTGACTGTGCCTTTAAACAGCTTGGAGAATTCCAAAAAATTATGTCATGGCTTTCTAAGCTTCTGATAGGCTAATTGACATAATTTGAGTCAATTGGAGGTGTACCTGTGGATGTATTTGAAGTCTGGTTCATCCATGGGAGCAATTTCAAAATGCCTGAAGGTACCACGTTCATCTGTACAAACAGTAGTACGCAAGTATATACACCATGGGACCACGCAGCCGTCATACTGCTCAGGAAGGAGACGCATTCTGTCTCCTAGAAATGAACATTCTTTGGTGCAAAAATTGCAAATCAATCCCAGAACAACAGCAAAGGACCTTGTGAAGATGCTGGATGAAACAGGTACAAAAGTATCTATATCCACAGTAAAACGAGTCCTATATCGACATAACCTGAAAGGCCGCTCAGCAAGGAAGAAGCCACTGCTCCAAAACCGCCATAAAAAAGCCAGACTATGGTTTGCAACTGTACATGGGGACAAAGATCATACTTTTTGGAGAAATGTCCTCTGGTCTGATGAAACAAAAATAGAACTGTTTGGCCATAATGACCATCGTTATGTTTGGAGGAAAAAGGGGGAGGCTTGCAAGCTGAAGAACACCATCCCAACCGTGAAGCATATTGTGGCAGCATCATATGGTGGGGGTGCTTTGCTGCAGAAGGGACTGATGCACTTCACAAAATAGATGGCAACATGAGGATGGACAATTACGTGGATATAGTGAAGCAACATATTAAGACGAGTGTCAGGAAGTTAAAGCTTGGTCGCAAATGGGTCTTCCAAATGGATATTGACCCCAAGCACACTTCCAAAGTTGTGGAAAAATGGCTTAAGGACAACAAAGTCAAGGTATTGGAGTGGCCATCACAAAGCCCTGAGCTCAATCCTATAGAAAATTGTGGGCAGAACTGAAAAAGCGTGTGCGAGCAAGGAGGCCTAGAAACCTGACTCAGTTACACCAGCTCTGTCAGGAGGACTGGGCCAAAATTCACCCAACTTATTGTGGGAAGCTTGTGGAAGGCTACCCGAAATTATGTTTGACCCAAATTAAACAATTTAAAGGCAATGCAACCAAATACTAATTGAGTGTATGTAAACTTCTGACCCACTGGGAATGTGATGAAAGAAATAAAAGCTGAAATAAATCATTCTCTCTAATATTTGTCTGACATTTCAAATTCTTAAAATGAAGTGGTGATCCTAAATGACCTAAGACAGGGAATTTTTACGAGGATTAAATGTCAGGAATTGTGAAAAACTGAGTTTAAATGTTTTTGGCTAAGGTGTATGTAAACTTCTGACTTCAACTGTATGTGTGTGTGTGCGTGTGTGCGTAAGTCTAAATGTGCTTAACAAGTCACATAATAATTTGCATGGACTCATTCTGTGTGCATTAATAGTATTTAACATCATATTTAAATGACTACCGCATCTCTGTACTCCACACATACAATTATCTGTTAGGTCCCTCAGTCGAGCAGTAATTTTCAAACACAGATTCAACCACAAAGACCAGGGAGGTTTTCCAATGCCTTGCAAAGAAGGGCACCTACTGGTAGATGGGTTAAAAAGAAGGAGACATTGAATATACCTTTGGGCATGTTGAAGTTATTTATTCCACTTTGGATGGTGTATCAATACACCCAGTCACTATAAAGATACAGGCATACTTCCTAACTTAGTTGCTGGAGAGGAAGGAAACCGCTCAGGAATTTCACCATGAGGCCAATGGTAACTTTAAAACAGTCACAGGGGTTAATGGCTGTGATAGGACAAAACTAAGGATGGATCAACAACATTGTAGATACTCCACAACAGTAACATAAATGACAGAGTGATAAGAAGGTAGCCTGTACAGAATACAACTTTTCCAAAACATGCATCCTGTTTGCAATGAGGCAATAAAGTAAAACTGCAAAAGAAAATTGGGGGCATATCCAATACAACACATCACTGAATACCAGTCTTCATATTTTCAAACACGGTGGTGGCCGCATCATGTTATGGGTATGATTGTAATCATTAAGGACTGGGGAGTTTTTCAGGATACAAAATAAATGGAACCACAGGAAATCCTAGAGGAAAACATGGTTCCAACAGACACTGGGAGATAAATTCACCTTTCAGCAGGACAATAACCTAAAACTCAAAGCCAAATATACACTGGAGTTGCTTACCAAGACAACATTGAATGTTCCTGAGTGGCCTAGTTACAGTTTTTACTTAAATTGGCTTAAAAATCTATGGCAAGACTTGAAAAATGGCTATCTAGCAAGGATCAACAACAAACTTGACAGAGCTTATAGAACTAAAAAGAAACATTTGCAAATATTGTACAATCCAGGTGTGCAAAGCTCTTAGAGACTCACAGCTGTAATCGCTGCCAAAGGGTGTGTGAATACTTATGTAAATCATTTTTTCTGTATTTAATATTCCAATAAATTTGCTAAAATTTTCAAAAAACATGTTTTCACTTTGTCAATATGGGGTATTGTGTGGAGATGGGTGAAATTTATTTATTTTTTAATCCATTTTGAAATCCGTCTGTAACACAAAAAAAGTGAAATAATTTAAGAGTAATGAATAATTTCTGAAGGCACTGTAGGTGCGCGAGCGTGTGTGTCTGTGTGTGAGTGGGTGTGTGTGTGTGTGTGTGTGTGTGTGAGTATGCGCGGCTGTGTGTGTGTGTGTTGTTCCAGGGGCGGCATGGCCGGGGGAGTGCTCGCAGCATCTCCACTCCCAGAGTCACTTTCTGAGAAAGAGCTGGAGGCCATGTTTCACGCTGTCTTCCTTAATGAGCCCATTCACACAGCAGCCATAATACTCCCATGATTAGAGATGATAGAACACCCATACTTCTCCTGCTCCATGCATATTAATGCACCCAGACTGGGGAGCCCAGACAAGGTGTCAACCTGCGCAGCTCTGCTCTGCTCCACACAGGGGAGAAAAACTGCTTCAGGCCTGCGGGTCATATAATATCTAAACCGATAAAATAAAATGCTAGCAGTATTTAAATTTAGTACATCCTCTGTGCAACTCTTCTACACGATTATTATTCATGAAGAACAGCCACTGGATCACACCTCGTAGTTGTGTCTGTGTATACGGCAGGCAATTATACATTTCTATACTTAGCCTGTTTTCTTCCTCTCTGTTAAATTCTACAGTGTAGTAATTTCAATATGCTGACGATAAACCTCATCTTCACACTCTAAATCATGTCTCTACAATTACAACACACCGGAGAAAGATACATGTAATTAAACTATACAGCGCAATGATCTGAAGAAGTGTGATATAAACAGTTACTGATTACATATCTGTGTGCAAAACTGATCATTTGCAACCCAGTACGCAAAGAACAGGATGTAATACCATCCGATACCATGAATGGCAATAATATGCATTACAGAGACAGTTCCACACAATGCTGCCAGTTCAACATGATCTGCCACGTACCTGAGAGGTGTACTTCTGGGCTTGGGCTTCTCAGCTGCCTGTGAAAACAGTAACACAACACAGTCCTGTTAGTTGCTGTACAGAACAGAACATGCAGTATGTGATGGATAGTGATACCCATCTCTCTGGACCACTGAGAGATCAGCACAAATAGCCCCAAACTGGAGGAAGGATAACAGGAGGGATGGATCCCGGCCCAGGGATGAAAGAAATCAGCCTCATCATGATAGGCACTCAAACACGCACATTCCTCTTAGTCTGTTTCGTCTGTTCATCCCCCCTTCTCTTTGAATGGAGGAATGTGAATGATTAAAGAGATCAGTGAGGCGAAAACCGCTCGATCAATGCTGGTTGGAGGAAAAAACAACTAGAGTAGCAAAGAGGGCTTTAGAGACCTACTAGAGTAGCAGGGACCTAAAACAGTAGCAGATAGGGTTTTAGAGACCTACCATATTAACAGAGAGGGTTTTAGAGACCTACCAGATTAGCATAGAGGGTTTAGAGACCTACTACAGTAGCAGAGAGGGGTTTAGAGACCTACCAGATTAGGGTTAGAGTTTTAGAGATCTACTAAAGTAGCAGAGACCTATTAGAGTAGAAGTGAGGGTTATAGAGACCTACTACAGTATAATAGATGGTTTTAGAGACCTACTACAGTAGAATAGATGGTTTTAGAGACCTACTACAGTAGCAGAGAGGGTTTTAGAGATCTACTACAGTAGAATAGATGGTTTTAGAGACCTATTAGAGTAGAGAGGGTTTTAGAGACCTACTACAGTAGAATTGAGGGCTTTAGAGACCTACTACAATAACAGAGATGGTCTTAGAGACCCACTAGAGTAGCAGAGAAGGTTCTAGAGATCTACTACATTAGCAGAGAGAGGTTTAGAGACCTACTACTATTTGATTGAAACCTACATCATTGACACCTGACACTGATTGGAAGCACAGACAGGTGACAGCTATTTAATACTATGAGGATTTGTCACCCCCCTCTCCGCCATGTATTCCCTATACAAGGACAACAACACATTGTAACAAAGAAATTAACATTGAAGTGTTTCCTCTCCGATGACAGTTCAGTGGAAATCAATTACACATGCAGAATGAAGGGTGCACATGGAGAGGACTGTCACTGCTACTCTATTTGTATAGTCTTGAAAATATCATGTAGCCCACACTGTGATGTAGCCCGCACTGTGATGTAGCCGACACTGTGATGTAGCCCGCACTGTGATGTAGCCCACACTGTGATGTAGCCCGCAATGTGATGTAGCCCACACTGTGATGTAGCCCACACTGTGATGTAGCCCACACTGTGATGTAGCCCGCACTGTGATGTAGCCCGCACTGTGATGTAGCCCGCACTGTGATGTAGCCCACACTGTGATGTAGCCCACACTGTGATGTAGCCCACACTGTGATGTAGCCCGCACTGTGATGTAGCCCGCACTGTGATGTAGCCCGCACTGTGATGTAGCCCACACTGTGATGTAGCCCACACTGTGATGTAGCCCACACTGTGATGTAGCCCGCACTGTGATGTAGCCCGCACTGTGATGTAGCCCGCACTGTGATGTAGCCCACACTGTGATGTAGCCCACACTGTGATGTAGCCCACACTGTGATGTAGCCCACACTGTGATGTAGCCCGCACTGTGATGTAGCCCACACTGTGATGTAGCCCACACTGTGATGTAGCCCGCACTGTGATGTAGCCCACACTGTGATGTAGCCCACACTGTGATGTAGCCCACACTGTGATGTAGCCCACAACATGCTGAATAGTGACAAGTTAAAGAGTGCTTGAGCAAAGGTATACAAATAAAACCCCTTGGCACAGAGTAGTAAAGATTTTGGCCACCACCACCACAACCTGTCCAGACTACCACCAAGACACAGACAGGCCCACCACCACAACCTGTCCAGGCTACCACCAAGACACAGACAGGCCCACCACCACAATCTGTCCAGGATACCACCAAGACACAGACAGGCCCACCACCACAACCTGTCCAGGCTACCACCAAGACACAGACAGGCCCACCACCACAACCTGTCCAGGCTCAAATCAAATCAAATCAAATCAAATCAAATCAAATCAAATTTTATTTGTCACATACACATGGTTAGCAGATGTTAATGCGAGTGTAGCGAAATGCTTGTGCTTCTAGTTCCGACAATGCAGTAATAACAAGTAATCTAACTAACAATTCCAAAACTACTGTCTTGTACACAGTGTAAGGGGATAAAGAATATGTACATAAGGATATATGGATGAGTGATGGTACAGAGCAGTATAGGCAAGATACAGTAGATGGTATCGGGTACAGTATGTACAAATGAGATGAGTATGTAAACAAAGTGGCATAGTATAGTATAAAGTGGCTAGTGATACATGTATTACATAAGGATACCGTCGATGATATAGAGTACAGTATATACGTATGCATATGAGATGAATAATGTAGGGTAAGTAACATTTATATAAGGTAGCATTGTTTAAAGTGGCTAGTGATATATTTACATCATTTCCCATCAATTCCCATTATTAAAGTGGCTGGAGTTGAGTCAGTGTCAGTGTGTTGGCAGCAGCCACTCAGTGTTAGTGGTGGCTGTTTAACAGTCTGATGGCCTTGAGATAGAAGCTGTTTTTCAGTCTCTCGGTCCCAGCTTTGATGCACCTGTACTGACTTGGCTACCACCAAGACACAGACAGGCCCACCACCACAACCTGTCCAGGATACCACCAAGACACAGACAGGCCCACCACCACAACCTGTCCAGGCTACCACCAAGACACAGACAGGCCCACCACCACAACCTGTCCAGGCTACCACCAAGACACAGACAGGCCCACCACCACAACCTGTCCAGGATACCACCAAGACACAGACAGGCCCACAGCAACACACTGGCAAGGCTAAGGTTATTGCTGTGACCATTGATCTGTGTACAGTCCATTTATCATTGATGAAAGCAGCCAGTGATCTTCACAGTATATCAGATGAAACAAGTCAGATCATCTGTCAACTGCTCTCTTACTGCTGTTTCCCTCTCCACAGGGATTTGGGCAGCTTCCATCCTTCTTCCCCATTCCTGGGTTGCTAGGCAACGCAGCTGGGGGCATGGCTGCTAGTTTGTACTCTGGCAAACTGTTTAAATGGCTGCTGGAGCTTTTTTCATGCTTATGAGGCGACTTTGGGCATTCATTTCATGGGTTGTTTGTGTGTGTGTGTGTGTGTGTGTGTGTGTGTGTGTGTGTGTGTGTGTGTGTGTGTGTGTGTGTGTGTGTGTGTGTGTGTGTGTGTGTGTACATGTACTTGTGTGGGAAACGCAAGGGGTGGTTATCGCTAAGGAGAAAGGGAGGGCTGGAGGAGCTGTGCTGGTGATGATCAAATTAGCCTAAAAAGGCCAGACATGATCAAGTGCTTTTCTGTATCACCAAGAGGAATGCAACACAGCATAAAGCAAGATTTTCATGAATGTTTTAAGGAATTCAACAATATTCAAAAGACAAAGAGAGTGATGCACTTCTATTGACTTTACTGGCTCATTGCCTGCAGCTACAGAGATACACCACATCATTCTAACAGACAGACAGTGATGTATACCCTCAATTTGTTTTCAACCTGTGGTGGTCTGATTGAGAGGCATTATCGCTGTTGTGAGATCACGCTAAATGAGAAGGCATAAAGGTTTGCTTTAGATCAGCATTTGATGATCCAAGAATATAGATATCAATCAGATGAACAATCCTCTTCACTCACCCATCCACCTTCATCTGTCAGTGTGTCTCTATCTGTGTGTCTCTCTGTGTGTCTCTCTGTGTGTCTCTCTGTGTGTCTCGCTGTGTGTCTCTCTGTGTGTCTCGCTGTGTGTCTCTGTCTCTCTGTGTGGCTCTCTGTGTGGCTCTCTCTATCTGTGTCACTGTGTGTGTCTCTCCTCTGTCTGTGTGTGTGTCTCTGCTCTGTCTGTGTGTGTCTTCTCTGTCTGTGTCTCTTTCTCAATGATGTCATTGAACTTCGATACCCCTTGTCAAAATACTTCCATTAGTTTCCCCTCCATCTATGGTGATCACAGCAGTATCCTATTCTTTCTGGGTAGGGGGAGCTATTTTATCATTAGGGAGAAAGCCAGCTAACGTAAATAAAAACACCACTGTTTGTGAAGACTAGATTTCTTCTTAATCCACCAGGACATCTGAATGACAACATGGCTGTTGATTTAGGGGAGAATGTTTTCATTTGGTTGGCCCTTTCACTGTGGTATTTGCTGAAGAAACTGGGCAACAAAACCCTGGCTAATTAAGAACAGTCCTCAATGCTCCTTTGTGCTGCTGCTGAACTGAGCAATGGAACATTCTCACAATTGAGTATACATTTTTTTCTTCTAAAATACACACACAGCCAGAAAATCTCCAGTGAGTTCCGGTAGACAAAGGGGAGAGGGAAGGAAGTACTTTTATTGAATGCCCAAAGGAAAAGTAACAAAATGGTGTGAGGTGTTGGTCACCGATGAATAGTACCAGGTAGCTGATGAATAGTACCAGGTAGCTGATGAATAGTACCAGGTAGCTGATGAATAGTACCAGGTGAATAGTACCAGGTAGCTGATAAATAGTACCAGGTACCAGGTAGCTGATGAATAGTACTAGGTAGCTGATGAATAGTACCAGGTAGCTGATGAATAGTACCAGGTGAATAGTACCAGGTAGCTGATAAATAGTACCAGGTACCAGGTAGCTGATGAATAGTACTAGGTAGCTGATGAATAGTACCAGGTAGCTGATGAATAGTACCAGGTGAATAGTACCAGGTAGCTGATAAATAGTACCAGGTACCAGGTAGCTGATGAATAGTACCAGGTAGCTGATGAATAGTACCAGGTAGCTGATGAATAGTACCAGGTAGCTGATGAATAGTACCAGGTGAATAGTACCAGGTAGCTGATAAATAGTACCAGGTACCAGGTAGCTGATGAATAGTACTAGGTAGCTGATGAATAGTACCAGGTAGCTGATGAATAGCACCAGGTAGCTGATAAATAGCACCAGGTAGCTGATGAATAGTACTAGGTAGCTGATGTATAGTACCAGGAAGCTGATGAATAGTACCAGGTAGCTGATGAATAGTACTAGGTAGCTGATGAATAGTACCAGGTAGCTGATAAATAGTACCAGGTAGCTGATGAATAGTACTAGGTAGCTGATGAATAGTACCAGGTAGCTGATGAATAGCACCAGGTAGCTGATAAATAGCACCAGGTAGCTGATAAATAGTACTAGGTAGCTGATGAATAGTACTAGGTAGCTGATGAATAGTACCAGGTAGCTGATAAATAGTACCAGGTAGCTGATAAATAGTACCAGGTAGCTGATGAATAGTACCAGGTAGCTGATGAATAGCACCAGGTAGCTGATAAATAGCACCAGGTAGCTGATGAATAGTACTAGGTAGCTGATGAATAGTACCAGGTAGCTGATGAATAGTACCAGGTAGCTGATGAATAGCACCAGGTAGCTGATAAATAGCACCAGGTAGCTGATGAATAGTACTAGGTAGCTGATGAATAGTACCAGGTAGCTGATAAATAGTACCAGGTAGCTGATGAATAGTACCAGGTAGCTGATGAACATTACTAGGTAGCTGATTAATAGTACCAGGTAGCTGATGAATAGTACCAGGTAGCTGATGAATAGTACCAGGTAGCTGATAAATTGTACCAGGTAGCTGATGAAATTTACTAGGTAGCTGATGCACAGTACCAGGTAGCTGATGAATAGCACCAGGTAGCTGATGAATAGTACCAGGTAGCTGATGAATATTACTAGGTAGCTGATGCACAGTACCAGGTAGCTGATGCACAGTACCAGGTAGCTGATGAATAGCACCAGGTAGCTGATGAATAGTACCAGGTAGCTGATGAATAGTACCAGGTAGCTGATGAACATTACTAGGTAGCTGATGCACAGTACCAGATAGCTGATGAATAGCACCAGGTAGCTGATGAATAGTACCAGGTAGCTGATGAATAGTACCAGGTAGCTGATGAATAGTACCAGGTAGCTGATGAATAGCACCAGGTAGCTGATAAATAGCACCAGGTAGCTGATGAATAGTACCAGGAAGCTGATGAATAGTACCAGGTAGCTGATAAATAGTACCAGGTAGCTGATGAATAGCACCAGGTAGCTGATAAATAGCACCAGGTAGCTGATGAATAGTACCAGGAAGCTGATGAATAGTACCAGGTAGCTGATGAATAGTACCAGGTAGCTGATGAATAGTACCAGGAAGCTGATGAATAGTACCAGGTAGCTGACTAACAGCGAGGTCAGAGGTGGTAGTCTGCCCACAGCATGTTCCTCCTCCCCCTCCTGGCCCCCCTCTACCCCCCCGAGGACCACAGCCCTACTCCTCAGTGCCAGGTGATTTGTCAAAGGTAGGGCAAAGCTGACCTTTCTACTCTGTCAATTGTCATAACAGCACCAGAGCTGGGCTGTGTGCAACACACAAGGATTTGAGAGAAGGACAGAAAGGGGAGGGAGACAGAGACGAAAATGGAGAGGGAGAGGGAGAAAAAAAGAGAGATGGGGAGAGAGAAGAGAGGAGAGAGAAAGGGATGATAGAGTGAAAAAGATGGCAGAGAGCCTGGGCTGATACTAATTGCTTTAAAGGCACTATACAGGCACAAAATGACTGCTGCGGCTTCTCCTCATCCCCCTCCAGCTTCTCCCCAGCCCCATCCTGCTTCTCCAAAGCTCCCTCTTGCTTCTCCCCAGCTCCCTCCAGCTTCTCCCCAGACCCATCCTGCTTCTCCCTAGCTCCCCCCTGCTTCTCCCCAGCTCCCTCCTGCTTCTCCCCAGCTCCCCTTGCTTCTCCCTAGCTCCCTCCTGCTTCTCCCCAGCTCCCTCCTGCTTCTCCCCAGCTCCCCCTGCTTCTCCCCAGCCCCATCCTGCTTCTCCCTAGCTCCCGCCTGCTTCTCTCCAGCTCCCCCCTGCTTCTCCCCAGCTCCCTCCAGCTTCTCCCCAGCTCCCTCCTGCTTCTCCCCAGCTCACTCCTGCTTCTCCCCAGCTCCCTCCTGCTTCTCCCCAGCTCCCTCCAGCTTCTCCCTAGCCCCCTCCAGCTTCTCCCAAGCCCCCTCCAGCTTCTCCCCAGCTCCCTCCAGCTCCCTCCAGCTTCTCCCCAGCTCCCTCCTCTTTCGCCCCAGCTCCCTCCAGCTTCTCCCCAGCTACCTCCTGCTTCGCCTCAGCTCCCTCCAGCTTCTCCCCAACCCACTCCTGCTTCTCTATCGAATATATAATCCTTATATCTTTCCTCTCTTCTGCACTGAGTCACATGTGCCGGAGCACACTGATCCACTGAAGCTGTATGTGTGTACGTGTAGGGAAGGGAGATAGGGAAGAGAAAATGATACCTAGTCAGTTGTACAACTGACTGCCTTCAACCAAAATATGTCCACGTCATTGGTGCACGGGGAGCAGTTGTTGTTGGGGTTAACTGAAGTGTATGCGTGTGTGCGGGCTGACCCTTGTTGCTTATATAAGGAGGGGAAGTGCTTGGTTTTTTATCTGTGTTGTTGTGTATAAAACAGGAAGTAGGGGATCAGGCAGACTAATGTGTGTTTATTTGGGGACAGACACTGCTGCTGTACTGAAGGCGATGACAGCACGCTAATGTACTATGGACTCATTTGATATAAGCCACGTATAAACATACAGAGATGCGCGAATCCCCCCCCCCCCCCCCCCCCCCCCCCACACACACACAAATATATGAGTGTATTACTGTTAGTAGAGCACTAGTAGAGCCATGTGTATAATGACTTTAATGTGTAATAACTATCATTAAACTACCAACGGCTCAAAGGTCCTGTTTGGATGATAGCTATGGGAACAACACCAAGAAGCACAATGAGAGAGCCATCGCTAATTTACTCATCTAACGGTTCTGTTATTATCTGGCTCAGAACGACACCACACACAGATACAGTTGAAGTCGGAAGTTAACATACACTTAGGTTGGAGTCATTAAAACTAGTTTTTAAACCACTCCACAAATGTCTTAACAAACTATAGTTTTGGCAAGTTGGTTAGGACATCTACTTTGTGATATCTACAAAGTTGTGGCAAAATGGCTTAAGGACAACAAAGTCAAGGTATTGGAGTGGCCCATCACAAAGCCCTGACCTCAATCCTATAGAACATTTGTGGGCAGAACTGAAAAAGCGTGTGCAAACAAGGAGGCCTACAAACCTGACTCAGTTACACCAGCTCTGTCAGGAGGATTGGGACAAAATTCACCCTACTTATTGTGGGAAGCTTGTGGAAGGCTACCCAAAATATTGTGAAAAACTGAGTTTAAATGTATTTGGCTAAGGTGTATGTAAACGTCCGACTTCAACTGTATACTCAAAAAGAAACCACACACCGCACACAGAGATACTCAGAACGACAACACACACCACAGACATAGATAATCAGAACGACACCACACACCACAGACATAGATAATCAGAACGACACCACAGACAGAAATACTCAGAATGAGACCACAGACAGAGATACTAAGAACGAGACCACAGACAGAGATACTCAGAACGAGACCACAGACAGAGATACTCAGAACGACACCACACACAGAGATACTCAGAACGACACCACACACCATAGACATAGATAATCAGAACGACACCAGACACAGAGATACTCAGAACAACACCACACACAGAGATACTCAGAATGACACCACACACCACAGACATAGATCATCAGAACGACACCACAGACATAGATAATCAGAACGACAACACAGACAGAGATACTCAGAATGCGACCACAGACAGAGATACTCAGAACGAGACCACAGACAGAGATACTCAGAACGAGACCACAGACAGAGATACTCAGAACGACACCACACACCATAGACATAAGACACTCAGAATGACACCATTCACCACACACAGAGATACTTAGAATGACACCACACACCACACACAGAGATACTCAGAATGACACATCACAACACAGACATAGATAATCAGAATGACACCACAGACAGAGATACTCAGAACGAGACCACATACAAGATACTCAGAACAAGACCACAGACAGAGATACTCAGAACGACACCACACACAGAGATACTCAGAACGACACCACACACAGAGATACTCAGAACGACACCACACACCATAGACATAAGACACTCAGAAAGACACCAGACACAGAGTTACTCAGAACAACACCACACACAGAGATACTCAGAATGACACCACACACCACAGACATAGATAATCAGAACGACACCACAGACAGAGATACTCAGAACGAGACCACAGACAAGATACTCAGAACGAGACCACAGAACGAGACCACAAACAGAGATACTCAGAACGAGACCACAGACAGAGATACTCAGAACGAGACCACAGATACAGTATACTGTAATTATATGGTTGTTGATGGATCTTACCTGCTGTTCAGTATCTTCCTCGTCACTGCTGATCTTCAGGTCATCCTCAAGCATTCTGCAGACACACAACAGCAGTCAGGTCAAATAAAAAGCTCTTATCATTAATATAGGAATATAACAAAAATATATATTGCTTAGTCAAATGATATGTCATTTTTTTATTAAGAACTAGGATGTATTAAAGGCAGAGTGTATCAGGGATACTATCACTCTTTGTTAGGACACAAACACAATCACTTTTTGGATATTATGCCATTATATGCAGAGAGCAAAAACGCATCTCTCCATATCCTCAGTTATATATATATATATATATATATATATATATATATATATATATATATATATATATATATATATATACACACACACTACACTATATATATATATATATATATCATCTTTCAATTCAATACTGAAAAAATACTGAAAAATACTGAAAAAACATCTAATCCCCTTGCTTCCTTCAGACTCATAAACTATCAAAAAGTGTTTTCAGAAAGAATGATGTCATCTGACAAACAGTGTGATGACATCATACAAAAACACAATAAAACCATGGCCAGCAGGCAGGCGAACAGCAAGCTTGCGCTTGGCGATCTAGCTACCCTACAGAGACACTCACTCCGGCCCAGTCGGCCACTCCCCCGAGTTTGAAAAACAAAAGAAGCTCTATGAGGGAAATGTGTTTCAAATTGTGTTTTCTATGACCTAGGCTGTTGTGCAGCATCTTAGATTGGGCAGAACTTTGAACAAAATACCAGTCATTACCCTGGTAATACTGAACAGATGTCAGCGGAAGGAACCGGGAGAAGAAAAAAGCCAGGTGGCTGAAGTGGGCATTTCCAGAGGATTTGCACTCAATTGAAGCCAAACTGTGGAGGGGGGTCCTGTCAAAGGTCAAATAGGGGGAGCTTATATTTGTCCTGTTTCACACATGTACAAGTGTGCAACCTGTAAAATTGTGAAATAGATTTTTTTTTTTTGCATATCCCACTCCCCCTGAGACACCCTCGGAGAGCGGGGTCATGGCATGGACCAGCCATTATTGACGGCAAACCTGGAGCAATTATTGTTCAGTGCCTTGCTCAAGGACAGATCTTTTCACCTAGTCGACTAAGGTATTCGAACTAGCAACCTTTCAGTTACTGGCCCAACGCTCTAACCACTTGGTTACCTGCCACCTGTGTTTGCAGGCCTGTGTGTACATGAGAGAGACGAAGAAGAAAACATAAAGAAATAGAGAGATAAAAACAGAAAGAGAGAGAAAAAAGAGAAATACAAAAACGAATAAAGAGTGGACTGTCTGTGGTCTATTTAAAACTTCAGGATTGGTGGGTTCCCCACGGGATGGTTGAGCTAATGTAGGCTAATGCGATTAGCATGAGGTTGTAAGTAACAAGAACATTTCCCCCGGACATAGACATTAGAGGTCGACCGATTATGATTTTTCAACGCTGATACCGATACCTATAATTGAAGGACCAAAAAAGCCGATACCGATTAATCTGCCGATTATTTTTTATTTATTTGTAATAATGACAATTACAACAATTCTGAATGAACACTTATTTGAACTTAATTTAATACATCAATAAAAATCAATTTAGCCTCAATTAAATAATGAAACATGTTGAATTTGGTTTAAATAATGCAAAAACAAAGTGTTAGAGAAGTAAAAGTGCAAAATGTGCCATGTAAAAAAGCTAACGTTTAAGTTCCTTTCTCATTAACAGTGTAACAGTATAGCTTCCGTCCCTCTCCTCACTCCTACCTGGGCTCGAACCAGGAACACATCGACAACCACAATCGAAGCAGCGTTACCCATCGCTACACAAAAGACGCGGCCCTTGCAGAGCAAGGGGAATAACTACTCCAAGTCTCAGAGCGAGTGACGTTTGAAACGCTATTAGCGCACACCCAGCTAACTAGCTAGCCATTTCACATCGGTTACACCAGCCATTAGGCTGATAGGCTTGAAGTCATAAACAGCGCTGTGCTTGCGAAGAGCTGCTGGCAAAACGCACTAAAGTTCTGTTTGAATGAATGCTTACGAGCCTGCTGCTGCCTACCATCGCTCAGTCAGACTGCTCTAGACTTAATTATAACATAATAACACACAGAAATACGAGCCTTTGGTCATTAATATGGTCGAATCCGGAAACTATCATAAACAAAACGTTTATTATTTCAGTGAAATACGTAACCGTTCAGGAATTGTATCTAATGGGTGGCATCCCTAAGTCTAAATATTCTTGTTACATTGCACAACCTTCAATGTTATGTCATAATTATGTAAAATTCTGGCAAATTAATTCGCAATGATCTAGGCTGCCCAAACTGTTGCATTTACCCTGTCTCTGCGTGCAATGAACACAAGAGAAATGACACAATTTAACCTGGTTAATAATATTGCCTGCTAACCTGGATTTATTTGAGCTAAATATGCAGGTTTAAAATATATACTTCTGTGTATTGATTTTACGAAAGGCATTGGTGTTTATGGTTAGGTACAGTCGTCCAACGATTGTGCTGTTTTTTGCAAATGAGCTTTTGTTAAATCATCCCCCAGCGTTGCATCGATTATATGCAACGCAGGACACGCTAGTTAAACTAGTAATATCATCAACCATGTGTAGTTATAACTAGTGATTATGATTGATTGATTGTTTTTTATAAGATAAGTTTAATGCTAGCTAGCAACTTACCTTGGCTTCTACTGCATTTGCGTAACAGGCAGGCTCCTCTTGGAGTGACAATGAGAGGCAGGTGGTTAGAGCATTGGACTAGTTAACTGTAAGGTTGCAAGATTGGATATCTTTTACCAGATCTAATGTGTTATATTCTCCTACATTCCTGTCACATTTCCACAAACGTCAAAATGTTTCCATTCAAATAGCATCACGAATATGCATATCCTTGCTTCAGGGCCTGAGCTACAGGCAGTTAGATTTGGGTATGTCATTTTAGGCAACAAAAAAAAAATCCTTAAGAGGTTTTAAGCAATAAGGCTTGAGGCGGTGTGGTATATGGCCAATATACCACGGCTAAGGGTTGTTCTTACGCACAACGCAACGCGGAGTGCCTGGATACAGCCCTTAGCTGTGGTATATAGGCCATATACCACAAACCCCCGAGGTGCCTTATTTCTTGTAAAAACCGGTTGCCAACACAGCAAGGCAAGGAATGACACATCTACATTGAAAATGTTGCTTTAATAAATAATAATAATAAATACATTCCCGCCAGAAAAAGACCGGACAACAGTCATGTTGCTAGACTGGTTGCTAACATAACCACAGGCTAACCACAGGCTAGCTACTAAACTTACATTAAATGTATGCAAAAACGGAGCATAAGCGCTACTTCTACAGTTACTAACACAAGGCAATTATTTATTCACGTTGATCTGAATGTTGCCATTTATCGTGCTCAAATGAAAAAATTGTCCCATGTTATTGTTGGTTGTTGGCTTGCCCATGTTGTTGTTTGTTGTTGGCTTGCCCATGTTGTTGTTTGTTGCTGGCTTGCCAATGTTATTGTTGTTTGTTGGCTTGCCCATGTTGTTGTTTGTTGTTGGCTTGCCCATGTTATTGTTGGTTGTTGGCCTGCCCATGTTGTTGTTTGTTGTTGGCTTGCCCATGTTATTGTTGGTTGTTGGCTTGCCCATGTTGTTGTTTGTTGTTGGCTTGCCCACGTTATTGTTGGTTGTTGGCTTGCCCATGTTGTTGTTTGTCGTTGGCTTGCCCATGTTGTTTGTTGGCTCCACACTGCTGAAAATGGAAGCTGTTCTTTTAGCTGGGGGTGCTGCTGCTGCTGTGTTGTCAGATAGAATAGTGCTCCACCGCTTCCTCACTTCCAGATTTGGCCTCCAGTAACTGTGAAGAGATGTTTCGGATCTGTGTCCACTGACAGACATGATTTCCCGTGCCTCAAGACCGGCATCCGACAGTTTCTGGATCATGGTGGTTCGGAAGCAGTGGTTTGTGTAAATCTGCGACGGGCCAGCTATTTTGCAGATCTTTGGCACCATTGTTGCAAGGGTGTGCACTCCCATCGGCTCTTTTGTGTACCAGAAACATATGCGACAAAATAACGTTAGCTAATAGTTAGGCCTACATAGCTACCTGTTATACTGCCAGGGTAAATTAGATTCAGCTAACTAGTTAACAGTTACATACCATATGTATCTGTTAACTGTTTTCTGTTACTTAAGGGAAGCTACGGGGCAGAGGGGATCACCCGGCAGTTCAAACATGAATTCCTGTCCACTCTCCCTGTTCTTCTCCTGCGGAACCTGGCTTTTTGTGGGTTCGTTGAACGAGAGTCGCAGACTGTAGGCTGTTCTCGTCTGTACATATTTAAATGAGTCATGTTTCAGCAGATGGTTTCTCTCCCCCCTTCGGCCAAAATGAAGTTGAACATCAAACCACACTTTGTTCACCAAACCCTCAGGTGTTTCAGTGTCCAGAGCCTTGGATTGTTTGATGAGCTGCATGTCGTGTTCAGTTATGGCTGCGTGGTTTGTCGCAACCCTCTTTCCTCAACTTTTTAATTACGCCTACAAGCACAGTTGTCGCTCGTTGTGAATTCTGTGTCCTTCTATATATTCCATGCCAAACTGAGAGGGAGGTCGTTGACATGTCGGCATAGCTGCTAATCCCATATTCTTTGCGATTCGTGTTTCTCACTGAACCATACAAGTCGCTTAGAATGACGTTCAGCTACATTTTTGTTGTATTCCCAAGCTCCCACAATGTATCCCTTTTCTGCGCACCAGTCAGTGAAGAAGGTAAGTGCCTACTTTGTTTGTTTTACGGTGTTCTTTTCATTTCTAAACGCGTCTTTTCTACGTTGGCATGTCCAACTATTGTTGATGTAGCCATTTTATCGAGCTGAAAAGGCGCAATGATATCAAGGTGAACAGGCTAAACGTTAGCCAATCAGCATCCAGTATCCAAACTACCCGGTTTATAATTAAGCAATACGTCCAGAGGAGGTGTGGTATATTGCCAATATACATGTATTTTATTTGCCAATATAGATGTATTTTACTGCTCTAATTACATTGGTAAGCCGTTTATAATAGCAATAAAGCACCTCTGGGGTTTGTGGTATATTGCCAATATACCACGGCCAAGGGCTGTTCTTAAGCATGACGCAACGTGAAGTGCCTGGACAGCCTTTAGCCGTGGTATATTGGCCATATACCACAAATCCCAGAGGTGCCTAATTGCTAATATAAACTGGTTATCAACGTAATTAGAGCAGTAAAAATAAATGTTTTGTTATACCCGTGGTATACGATCTGATATACCATGGCTGTCAACCAATCAGCATTCAGAACTCGAACAACCCAGTTTGTAATACATTTTGAACTTCCTCTCCAGTTGGTGTAGATAATCCAGCCTTTAATTGTAGATAAATCAACAGTAGGAGAAAGACACTACTATAAATCACATTTTATTTAATTTGTCACATGCACCGAATACAACAGGTGTAGGTAGACCTTACAGTGAAATGCTTACTTACAAGAGAAAATAGAAAATAAAAGTAACAAATAATTAAACAGCAGCAGTAAAATAACAAGCAAGCATATATACAGGGGGTACCGGTAAAGTATATTTTTTATTTAACCTGGCAAGTCAGTTAAAAACAAATTCTTATTTACAATGACTGCCAAACCTGGACGACGCTGGGCCTGTTGTGTGCGACCCTATGGGACTCCCGATCAGGGCCGGATGTGATGCAGCCTAGATTTGAACCAGGGACTACAGCGAACGCCTCTTGCACTGAAATGCAGTGCCTTAGACCACTGTGCTACTCGCTGCGCCATATTGAATGAAGATGTACATGTAGGTAGAGTTAAAGTTACTATGCATAGTTATAAACAGAGAGTAGCAGCAGCGTCAAAGAGGGGTCTTGGTGGCCCTTTCATTATCTGTTCAGGAGTCTTATGGCTTGGGGGTAGAAGCTGTATAAATTCACCTGAACAGAGAGTACACTCCGGCATGTTACCCACAGTCCTCTCCACTCTAGAGGGAGAAGCATGACTATATTTTCCACTTTTATGACCCCACAAAAGATGTGAATAAAAACCATACCCTCTTAAAGAAGTCTTGAAGCCCCTATAAATTATGAACGATTCGATGGTACATCTGTTTCAACACATTGATAGATCTCTGACCCAAATGAGCTCCTTGATAAATAATTAGCCCCAAGACATATATCTGTCTCTCTCTCTGTCTCTCTCTCTCTCTCTAGAAACCACAGATATGCAGTTGCATCAACATCTCAAGACTAACAGGACTTTATATTAAATACCTCTGAGGAGACGTAATGTCTCTGGACTGTTTCAGCCTGAGAGTGAGACAGTGTTTAATGGTCTAATTGGGCCTGTATTTAGCACTCTGCTAACTCAACCTTGAAACCAGGAGGAGGGCAAGGAGTTAAAATGAGTTTTATATTGAATATAAACACTTTGGGAGCACGGCTAGAAGCGAACTCACAGAAATATTCACCTCATTAAAATTGGCAAAACGTGAGACAGAGACACAGAGACAGAGACAGAGAGAGAGAGAGAGAGAGAGAGAGAGAACCAATCTGCATTAAATCCCTTTTTTAAGAATGTATTTATTTCCTACTTGGCTTCAGTTTGGTGTTGTGAAGAACATATCTATTATTTTACAGGTTCTCAAAGCATATTAAAGCACCTTCATAAACCGGAGTGAAGTGCAGTCTAAGGGTTCAGATAGGGTTCGAGGCAGCTCTGGTGAAGGCAAGAGAAATAATGTGATGTACAACATCCTACCATCATGACCAATAACATGGAACCTTAATCACAAACCCACACTGGGTCTTTTTAAGTGTAGCCACCTATTATATATGCATTTCATTTGTAGAAAATTATCCCAAATACAAATCAATCCAATTGGTTCCAGAGACGTGAGTGAGGCTTATTTGAATTGCTAGTTTGGCACTGGCACAGTTTCGTCCTGTTTCTCCACGCTTGTTTTCATTAACGACGAGAGAGGAAATGTACGGCAGAACATGCCAGCACATTTGTTTACCCTTACTGATGGCTCATGAGATGACTAGAAGAAACCCCAAACCCACAGCCCAGAGACAGAGAGTAGGCCTGGAAGACAACCCCAAACACACAGCCCAGAGACAGACAGTAGGCCTGGAAGACAACCCCAAACACACAGCCCAGAGACAGAGAGTAGGCCTGGAAGACAACCCCAAACCCACAGCCCAGAGACAGAGAGTAGGCCTGGAAGACATCCCCAAAACCCACAGCCCAGAGACAGACAGTAGGCCTGGAAGACAACCCCAAACCCACAGCCCAGAGACAGAGAGTAGGCCTGGAAGACAACCCCAAACCCACAGCCCAGAGACAGACAGTAGGCCTGGAAGACAACCCCAAACCCACAGCCCAGAGACAGACAGTAGGCCTGGAAGACAATGATAATGATGAACACAGTGTGGTTGCCAGCATCAGGGCAGTCAACTTCCTCTGGTGGAGTGATCCAGCTGCCTCTCAAATGGCACCCGATTTGGTCAACAGTGCACTACTTTTGACCAGGGCACTGCATTGTGTAGGGAATAGGGTGTCATTTGAGACAAACACACTGACTCAGCCTGCTTCTCTATGCTTCTCTCTGTTCACATCAGGGAAGGGTAGTGTGTAGGGGTTAGTGCAGAGTAGTGTGTAGGGGTTAGGGCAGGGCAGGGGTGTCTAGGGTAGGCTAGAAGGGTGTAGGGCAGGGCAGGAGTATCTAGGGGAGGGTAGAAGGGTATAGGGCAGGAGTGTCTAGGGTAGGAGAGAAGGGTGTAAGGTAAGGCATGAGTGTCTAGGCAGGGTAGAAGGGTGATTGGCAGGGCAGGAGTATCTAGGGTAGGGTAAAAGGGTGAGGAGAGGAGAGAAGATGAGGGGTGAGGAGGGGAATAACGAGATGAGGGGTGAGGAGGGGAATAATGAGATGGGGAGCGAGGGGTGGAAGAGAGATCAGGAGGGGAGAGAAGATGAAGGCAGAGGAGGGGAATAGAGATATGAAGAGTGAGGGGGGAATAGAGAGATGAGGGATGAGGGGGGAATAGAGAGATGAGGAGTGAGGGGGGAATAGAGAGATGAGGAGTGAGGGGGAAATAGAGAGATGAGGGATGAGTGGGGAATAGAGAGATGAGGAGTGAGGGGGGAATAGAGAGATGAGGAGTGAGGGGGGAATAGAGAGATGAGGAGTGAGGGGTGGAAGAGAGATCAGGAGGGGAGAGAAGATGAAGGCAGAGGAGGGGAATAGAGATATGAGGAGTGAGGGGGGGATAGAGAGATGAGGGATGAGGGGGGAATAGAGAGATGAGGAGTGAGGGGGGAATAGAGAGATGAGGAGTGAGGGGGAAATAGAGAGATGAGGGATGAGTGGGGAATAGAGAGATGAGGAGTGAGGGGGGAATAGAGAGATGAGGAGTGAGGGGGGAATAGAGAGATGAGTGATGAGGGGGGAATAGAGAGATGAGGAGTGAGGGGGGAATAGAGAGATGAGGGATGAGGGGGGAATAGAGAGATGAGGGATGAGGGGGGAATAGAGAGATGAGGAGTGAGGGGGGAATAGAGAGATGAGGGATGAGGGGGAAAAGAGAGATGAGGAGTGAGGGGGGAATAGAGAGATGAAGAGTGAGGGGGGAATAGAGAGATGATGAGTGAGGGGGGAATAGAGAGATGAGGGATGAGGGGGAATAGAGAGATGAGGAGTGAGGGGGGAATGGAGAGATGAGGAGTGAGGGGGGAATAGAGAGATGAGGGGGGAATAGAGAGATGAGGAGTGAGGAGGGAATAGAGAGATGAGGGAGGAGGGGGGGAATAGAGAGATAAGGAGTGAGGGGGGAATAGAGAGATGAGGGATGAGGGGGTAATAGAGAGATGAGAAGTGAGGGGGGATAGATAGATGATGGATGAGGGGGTAATAGAGAGATGAGGGGGGAATAGAGAGATGAGAAGTGAGGGGGGAATAGAGAGATGAGGAGTGAGGGGGGAATAGAGAGATGAGGAGTGAGGGGGGAATAGAGAGATGATGAGTGAGGGGGGAATAGAGAGATGAGGGATGAGGGGGGAATAGAGAGATGAGGGATGAGGGGGGAATAGAGAGATGAGGAGTGAGGGGGGAATGGAGAGATGAGGAGTGAGGGGTGGAAGAGAGATCAGGAGGGGAGAGAAGATGAAGGCAGAGGAGGGGAATAGAGATATGAGGAGTGAGGGGGGGATAGAGAGATGAGGGATGAGGGGGGAATAGAGAGATGAGGAGTGAGGGGGGAATAGAGAGATGAGGGAGGAGGGGGGAATAGAGAGATAAGGAGTGAGGGGGGAATAGAGAGATGAGGGATGAGGGGGTAATAGAGAGATGAGAAGTGAGGGGGGATAGATAGATGAGGGATGAGGGGGTAATAGAGAGATGAGGGGGGAATAGAGAGATGAGAAGTGAGGGGGGAATAGAGAGATGAGGAGTGAGGGGGGAATAGAGAGATGAGGGATGAGGGGGTAATAGAGAGATGAGGGGGGAATAGAGAGATGAGGAGTGAGGGGGGAATAGAGATATGAGGGATGAGGGGGTAATAGAGAGATGAGGGGGGAATAGAGAGATGAGGGATGAGGGAGGAATAGAGAGATGAGGGGGGAATAGAGAGATGAGGAGTGAGGGGGGAATAGAGAGATGAGGGATGAGGGATGAGGCGGGAATAGAGAGATGAGGAGTGAGGGGGGATTAGAGAGATGAGGGATGAGGGGGGAATAGAGAGATGAGGGGGGAATAGAGAGATGAGGAGTGAGGGTGAATAAAGAGATGAGGGATGAGGGATGAGGGGGGAATAGAGAGATGAGGAGTGAGGGGGGAATAGAGAGATGAGGGGTGAGGGGGGGAATAGATAGATGAGGAGTGAGGAGGGGACAGAAGATGAGGAGGTAGGAGGGGAATAGAGAGGTGAGGGGGGAATAGAGAGATGAGAGGCAGGACAGAGCTGAACAGGGCAAGCCCAGACTAGAGCAGCACAGCTGGTGGAGTGCAGCAACATAGCAACACATGGTGACAGTCTCATGGTGCTAGCCCACTAGAGAGGTAGCGTAATGATAGGCTAGGGAGAGTTGCAGGCTGTGATCCATAGCCACCAGCTAACCCCCAATCACTACCTGGGTCGTATGTCTATCTGTCAGCACCCTCAGGGAAAGGCTCTCTCCACTCTAAATCCTTGCAGCCTTTCACAATTCACATATGATGGATACAGCCTTAGAAATTGACCATTGAAGAATTGTTGTGATAAGTAACTATAATATTTTGAATGAAGACATGCTAGAAACCTGCTATGATATCATATAAGTTATGAGGTGGTATCAGATCAGGTATAATATGTTATTTGAATGTACTTTGTATGAAGTAATACTACATGTATATGGCTGCTATAGCATTACCCCATTAAAATGATATGTGACTTGAGCATGCCTGACTTGACAAACTGTTGAGAAAAGTAAAGAAACCACCAAAACACTTTCTCTGTAAATTGTAGAAGAATGTGGTAACTGCTGGTTGTCAGAGCCACTCCAGAATCACATTCTAAACATATGCAATCACCAATGTCCTGGTGTTGACATTTCTCCTGAACACAGGGATAAACTGTTTATCATAGTGTCAATGTGTCACTGATATATAATTGGACTCACCAACAAGACCCTTCTCCTTGGCACTGCAGTACCCTTCCCTCCCCCTCCAATCGGTCCCGGCCCTGCCCACCATATGAATGATATTGTTCCCCTGCCTGCTCTCAAGTTATTTTGAAATGGAGCGACAGGGCTGCCAGATTGGCATTTAAGTGTGACCCTTTGGGTTTTCAGTTTGACGGCAGAGGCCGCCTTTGTTAAGTGTATAGCCCCTCACTCCTGCCCATTTAGCTAGGAGGGCTGACAGCTCCACAATAGCAGCCCCTCTCCCTCCTTTCTCCCTGAGCGTGAGGGAGGCATGTCATCACTCAGCAGGAAGCAGGGGACCCTGGGAGGGCGGCCCATCTTCCTCAGAGAGCTCCTGGAGGCTGGTTGTACTGCACATCCAAAAATGTGGCACTACACTGGGGCATGACTGCCATCCCAGAGCCCCTATCCTTCCATGTGTACCTGGTAACCAACTCCATGGTACCAGGAGACAGACACATCAACATGACTAGGGGAGGCCATGCGTCACCTCTTGGGCCCAGAGAGAGATGGCAGCATCTCAGAGGTGTGTGTGTCAGAGGGGAGGTACCGTAGCGGACTCGATTAATCCCTGCAGTGACAGCTTTGTCGCCATAGAGCTGTACGGTCTTTGTGACAGAGATACAAATTTCAGATGTATTCTAGTGTAATGCATGTGGATGGTGGTGGTAATAATAACAGGGTTCATTCAGGGTTTATCATTAGTAGGGGTGACTGCCTGATGCTGTGTTAAACATGTAGAGGAGAGGTGACCTGCTTGCAGTCTCTGTTCAGCTATTACATTCCACTCCTGTCATTTGTCAAAGAGACTGGCCTTTCGGCAATCTTCAAATATGGACATTCTATCATTAACCCTGTTAATACATTCTGTGTTCCCGGTCCAAAATGACCGCCCCATTATAGCTGATTATAAATCCATAATAATACATATATTATCACCTAATGTTAGATCTCTTTATCAACTTAAGTCTTCGTGAACATTACAAGTTTTGAACTTCTATTTGCTATTTATGGCATGTGGGCCTCATTGACTTGAGCTCATAGAACTGGCTTTTGAGTAAAAAAAGCATAATGTATGGATTATTATGACTAGAACAAATGAATGAAACATATTGTGCTAATTATCACAGACTACTTTGTGTCAAAGTTTAACAGTTGTCTTTAACAGTTGTCTTTGTAAACGAGTCTCCCTCCAAGTTGGTCATGTTTATCACTATAGTCTCGATTGACTCGGTCAGGAACAGTTTGAAGCAGGATTTTATGTCATCAACCCAGGATATGGCGTATCTCGTTGGCCCTGGGGTCATACTGATAACATTTTCAGCCGACAGCCGACTTCTCCTCTCATGTGTCGATGAAGACCAGGACAAATTCCCATTCCTTCACCAGAACGTAACAACAACCTCTGCAGGGCCCTCTTCCTCATCACTGGAATTTAACAACAACCTCAGCAGGGCCCTCTTCCTCATCACTGGGTGGTTCCACATCGGTTGTCTCTTGGTCTGGATCATATTCTGTGTGGTCTTCAACTTCTGACACTTCCTCCTCTAATGCATCTTCACTTTCAGTTTCCTGGCCTCTCTACTCACCAGTGTCATGATCAAAGATATGATCAAGAGCCTCACATTCAGTATGTCGTTTGGTCATTGTGCTGCCACAGAATGAATTGTGAGCAAGGCCTCAAAAAAGCTACATATACCAGAGCTGTGAGAAAAGTTCTATATATTATTGAAACAAAGTTTTTGATTGTTTGTGAGAATGCCAACAGGTGTGGAGGGTTAATGAGCTCCTGGAGATCAGATATTTGATCCTGATTCAGTAACCCTCACTAACATCATCCAATCAGAATGTTTCTGGAAATTAGACGGTTCTAAATGAGACATTTTAACTTAATTCATGCATTTAATTGGAAACAGAAACATTGGGCATTCTGTCGTAATGCATTTCATTTCATACTGGCTGAATATCTATAAGAGGAATACAGGGGATGGAAGAGAGAGAGAGAGAGACGCCAGTGGAGATATCAGTGGAGATGCATGAATTGCACAAGAACAGAACAGTGAAGACAGAGGTGTGTAAACTCGAAGTTAATTCATAGTTGGGGATAGGCCAGTAATCCACCACTATGATACATTAGGCCTAGTTCACTATAACAATGAGAGGTTTGGAGTTTTCTAGTGGGACGGTTGCACTCATCCAGCAGTTACATATACACTGAGCATACCAGACATTAGGAACACCGGCCTAATATTGAGTTACACAAGACATGTCTCAATTGTCTCAAGGCTTAAAAACCGTTCCTTAACCTATCTTTTCCCCTGCATCTACACTGATTGAAGTGGATTTAACAATTGACATCAATCGGGGATCATAGCTTTCACCTGGATTCACCTGGTCAGTCTAGGTCATGGAAATATGTTTTGTAGACTCAGTGTATTAAGCTTAGTCTACTACAGTGCATTTAGGTGACCCACACCTGTGCTCTGCAAGCCAGAGACCAACAAATATGGTCTGACGCACGTTTTGTGCCAATGAAATGAAATTGAACATTGCCAAATGCGTCATCTTAATTAAATATGCAATAAAAAAAAGTATACTGCCTAGGCCTATTTAATGAAAACCTGAAAACATCAGAAACTAGGGAATCTCCGATTCCCCTCAGAGCTCCGTTTTGGAAACGACAAGTTCACTTTCTCAACCATAAACGCATATCAAGTGCACTGTCCAGCAGTTCACACCAGCAGGATGGGGTGGTCTTTCCATTAGGAGGGACGTCTACCAAGGATCGCTAAAATAATGACTATGATCACATTTCCTCCAATGTGAATATTAGGCCTATGGGGACACCTATACATTTGGCAGCCAAACATGAGTGATCAGTGTAGCCTTTTATTGTCTAGACATGACCTTTAAATATCTTCCCACCTAGAATCAAAATCTCCAGGCTTTTGTCATAGACTCAATTGAATGAAGAAAACATTTTAATTAAAGGGGGCAGTTTGGAAAAACTAATCCAGTGTGAACTTTCCTCTGAAATAAGACCCATGCTGAAATAATAACTAAATAACCAATGTCTCGAATAATAGGTCTGTCAGGTCGTAGGTCGTAATGGTATTGTTGTTCTTAAAATTCAAATTCTATATTGCCCCATATTTGCATACAACCCATGTTCCATAGCATTTTCATGGAACATATGAATGTTGTTTCCAACTACAAATCAGCAACTGCGCTGTAAATCTGGATGCATATTGAATGTTGACATTGCCTAAATGCCAGTTTCTTTGCAAATGACAGGATAGGAACGTTTGCTAAAACGACTGCTACCCAGACTAGAGGAGAGGAGGGGGAGGCTGAGATACATTAGGCTTGTTAAGTTTCCGCTCAGAGGGAATGTCTCCAACCTTTGCTGTGCACCTTCCTATTCCCTCTGGAGCGAAATCCTGCAAATGCAGTTACTGTGATGGCCTTAAAACAAGTGTGCATTTAAATAAGCATTCAATCCATCAGTTATTGTGTCAATCAGTTCCGAGGTACATGGAGATGGATGGATGTCAATAAAGATGCTGTGGGTTTCCCTTGGAGGAGTGTGTGTGTTTTTGTGTATGTTTTCATGTGTGTGCGTATGTGGCGCTCACATGCAAAGTGCTTGTCATCCACTGTCTTTCTGCCTCCTGCACTGAGACACTGCTTTGTTCCAGGTCTGTCACATAGACCCCTCAACTGAGAGGGCCATCAACACTCCCAATACCAGTCCCCCAGCCACCTGTGTGTGTTAGTCTGAAGTAGTCGGAAGCGTCCCCCTCTTCCACTCCTCCCCTCCCCCCTCCTTTACTCTCCTCTCTCCCCCCTCCTTTCCTCTCCTCTCTCCCCCCTCCTTTCCTCCCCTCTCCTCTCTCCACCGCTCCCCTCCTCTCCTCTCTCCCCCATCCCCATCCCCTCCTCTCCTCTCCTCTCCTCTCCTCTCCTCTCTTCATCACATTCCCATTGGGTCAGAAGTTTACATACACTCAATTAGTATTTGGTAGCATTGCCTTTAAATTGTTTAACTTGGGTCAAATCCTTCGGGTAGCCTTCCACAAGCTTCCCACAATAAATTGGGTGAATTTTGGCCAATTCCTCCTGACAGAGCTGGTGTAACTGAGTCAGGTTTGTAGGACTCCTTGCTCGCACACACTTTTTCAGTTCTGCCCACAAATGTTCTATGGGATTAAGGTCATGGCTTTGTGATGGCCACTCCAATACCTTGACTTTGTTGTCCTTAAGCCATTTTGCCACAACTTTGGAAGTATGCTTGGGGTCAATGTCCATTTGGAAGACCCATTTGCGACCAAGCTTTAACTTCCTGACTGATGTCTTGAGATGTTGCTTCAATATATCCATATAATTTTCAATCCTCAGGATGCCATCTATTTTGTGAAGTGCACCAGTCCATCCTGCAGCAAAGCACCCCCATAACATGATGCTGCCACCCCCGTGCTTGATGTTTGGGATGGTGTTCTTCAGCTTGCAAGCCTCCCCCTTTTTCCTCCGAACATAACGATGGTCATTATGCCCAAACAGGTCTGTTTTTGTTTCATCAGACCAGAAGACATTTCTCCAAAAAGTACGATCTTTGTCCCCAAGTGCAGTTACAAACCGTAGTCTGGCCTTTTTATGGAGGTTTTGGAGCAGTGGCTTTTTCCTTGCTGAACGGCCTTTCAGGTTATGTCGATATAGGACTCGTTTTAATGTGGATGTAGATACTTTTGTACCTGTTTCCTCCAGAATCTTCACAACGTCCTTTGCTGCTGTTCTGGTATTGATTTGCATCACCAAAGTACGTTCATCTCTAGGAGACAGAATGCGTCCTTCCTGAGCGGTATGATGGCTGCGTGGTCCCATGGTGTTCATACTTGCGTACTATTGTTTGTACAGATGAACGTGGAACCTTCAGGTATTTGGAAATTACTCCCAAGGATGAACCAGAACTGTGGAGGTGTACAATTCTTGGTCTTGGCTGATTTCTTTTCATTTTCCCATGATGTCAACCAAAGAGAGACTGGGTTTGAAGATAGGCCTTGAAATACATCCACAGGTACACCTCCAATTGACTCAAATGTCAGTTAGCCTATCAGAAGCTAAAGCCATGACATCATTTTCTGGAAAATTTCAAGCTGTTTAACTTTTTATGGCTGCAGGGGCAGTATTGAGTAGCCTGGATGAAAATGTGCCCATTGTAAACGGCCAGCTCCTCAGTTCCACTCCCTGTTTTTTTCTGGGGGTGGCAGATTTTCAACCAAGCTCTCATTGAAATTACAGCGAGATATGGATGAGTTTTCACTTCCTATGCCTTCCACTAGATGTCAATAGTCAATAGAACTTTGTCTTATGACTCTAATGTGAAGGGGGGTCGAATGACACAGGAAATAGTCACCACTGCCACGACTTGACCATGCTTTCACCATGCGCGTTCACAGGGGAAGGACCTGCGTTCCACCGGTCATCTGAAGTCATTCTAATTCTCCGGTTGGAATGTTATTCAAGATATATGTAAACAACATTCTAAAGATTGATTCAGTACATCGTTTGACATGTTTCTACTGACTGTTACGGAACTTTTGGACATTTCGTCACGTTATAGTGGACGCGCTTTGTGACGTTGGAATTGTTTACCAAACGCGGTAACCAAAGTAGCTAATTGGACATAAATAACGGACATTTTCGAACAAATCAAGCATTTATTGTGGACCTGGGATTCCTAGGACTGCATTCTGATGAAGTTCATCAAAGGTAAGGAAACATTTAGGTAAGGAAACATGTATTGTCTGGTTTCTGTTGACTCCAACATGGCGGCTAATTTGGCTTCTGTTCTGAGCGCCGTCTCAGATTATTGCATGTGTTGCGTTTTCCGTAAACTTTTTTTGAAATCTGACACAGCGGTTGCATTGAGGAGAGGTACAGTGCCTTGCGAAAGTATTCGGCCCCCTTGAACTTTGCGACCTTTTGCCACATTTCAGGCTTCAAACATAAACATATAAAACTGTATTTTTTTGTGAAGAATCAACAACAAGTGGGACACAATCATGAAGTGGAACGACATTTATTGGATATTTCAAACTTTTTTAACAAATCAAAAACTGAAAAATTGGGCGTGCAAAATTATTCAGCCCCTTTACTTTCAGTGCAGCAAACTCTCTCCAGAAGTTCAATGAGGATCTCTGAATGATCCAATGTTGACCTAAATGACTAATGATGATAAATACAATCCATCTGTGTGTAATCAAGTCTCTGTATAAATGCACCTGCACTGTGATAGTCTCAGAGGTCCGTTAAAAGCGCAGAGAGCATCATGAAGAACAAGGAACACACCAGGCAGGTCCGAGATACTGTTGTGAAGAAGTTTAAAGCCGGATTTGGATACAAAAAGATTTCCCAAGCTTTAAACATCCCAAGGAGCACTGTGCAAGCGATAATATTGAAATGGAAGGAGTATCAGACCACTGCAAATCTACCAAGACCTGGCCGTCCCTCTAAACTTTCAGCTCATACAAGGAGAAGACTGATCAGAGATGCAGCCAAGAGGCCCATGATCACACTGGATGAACTGCAGAGATCTACAGCTGAGGTGGGAGACTCTGTCCATAGGACAAAAAGCAGTCGTATATTACACACATCTGGCCTTTATGGAAGAGTGCCAAGAAAAAAGCAATTTCTTAAAGATATCCATAAAAAGTGTTGTTTAAAGTTTGCCACAAGCCACCTGGGAGACACACCAAACATGTGGAAGAAGGTGCTCTGGTCAGATGAAAACAAAATTGAACTTTTTGGCAACAATGCAAAACGTTATGTTTGGCGTAAAAGCAACACAGCTCATCACCCTGAACACACCATCCCCACTGTCAAACATGGTGGTGGCAGCATCATGGTTTGGGCCTGCTTTTCTTCAACAGGGACAGGGAAGATGGTTAAAATTGATGGGAAGATGGATGGAGCCAAATACAGGACCATTCTGGAAGAAAACCTGACGGAGATTTGTCTTCCAACAAGACAATGATCCAAAACATAAAGCAAAATCTACAATGGAATGGTTCAAAAATAAACATATCCAGGTGTTAGAATGGCCAAGTCAAAGTCCAGACCTGAATCCAATCGAGAATCTGTGGAAAGAACTGAAAACTGCTGTTCACAAATGCTCTCCATCCAACCTCACTGAGCTCGAGCTGTTTTGCAAGGAGGAATGGGAAAAAATGTCAGTCTCTCGATGTGCAAAACTGATAGAGACATACCCCAAGCGACTTACAGCTGTAAACGCAGCAAAAGGTGGCGCTACAAAGTATTAACTTAAGGGGGCTGAATAATTTTGCACGCCCAATTTTTCAGTTTTTGATTTGTTAAAAAAGTTTGAAATATCCAATAAATGTCGTTCCACTTCATGATTGTGTCCCACTTGTTGTTGATTCTTCACCAAAAAATACAGTTTTATATCTTTATGTTTGAAGCCTGAAATGTGGCAAAAGGTCGCAAAGTTCTCCTCCCCTTTCCTCTCCTATCCTCCCCCCACCCACCCATCCTCTCTCCTCCCCTCCGCCTTATCCTCTCTCCTCCCCTTTCCTCTCTCCTCCCCTCCCCTATCCTCTCTCTTCACCTTTCTCATAAACTCCCCTCTCCTCTCATATCTTCGCCCCCCCTCCCCTATCCTCTCTCCTCCACTGTCCTCTCCTATCCTCTCTCCTCCCCTTTCCTTTCCTCTCCTATCCTCTCTCCTCCCTCCTACTCTCCTATCCTCTCTCCTCCCCTGTACTCTCCTATCCTCTCTCCTCCCCTTTCCTTTCCTCTCCTATCCTCTCTCCTCCCTCCTACTCTCCTATCCTCTCTCCTCCCCTGTACTCTCCTATCCTCTCTCCTCCCCTCCCCCCTATCCTCACCACACCCATCCTCTCTCCTCTCCTATCCTCTCTCCTCCCCTCTCCTCACCCTTCTCTTCCTATCCTCTCTCCTCCACCACCCATCCTCTCGCCTCCCCTCTCCTCTCCTATCCTCTCTCCTCTCCCTCCCCTCCCCTATCCTCTGCCGTCCCCTATCCTCTCTCCTCCCCTTTCCTTTCCTCTCCTATCCTCTCTCCTCCCTCCTACTCTCCTCTCCCTCCCCTCCCCTATCCTCTGCCGTCCCCTATCCTCTCTCCTCCCCTTTCCTCTCCTATCTTCTCTCCTCCCTCCTACTCTCCTATCCTCTCTCCTCCCCTGTACTCTCCTATCCTCTCTCCTCCCCTCCCCCCTATCCTCACCCCACCCATCCTCTCTCCTCCCCTCCCCTCCCATATCCTCTCTCCTCCACTTTCCTCTCCTATCCTCTCTCCTCCCCTCTCCTCTCTCCTCACCCTTCTCCTCCTATCCTCTCTCCTCCCCCACCCATCCTCTCACCTCCCCTTTCCTCTCCTATCCTCTCTCCCCTCCCCTCCCCTCCCCTATCCTCTGCCGTCCCCTATCCTCTCTCCTCCCCTCCCCTCCCCTTTCCTCTCCTATGCTCTCTCCTTCTCCTCCTCTCTTATCTTCTCTCCTATCCTCTCCCCCCCCCCTCTTTTATTCTCCTCTTCTCCCCTCTCCTCTGCCTTCCTCTCCTCTCTGCCGTCATTCCAACAGCTTCCTGCCAAGCCTGCCTCTATCTGGCCCCTCTACACACACACACACACACACACACACACACACACACACACACACACACACACACACACACACACACACACACATATGCAGGGCCCCAGACCTGGAAACATGGATTATTTAGATTGGCCCTGAGCCATCTCCCAGGCTGATTCTGAGAGCATGAGAGAGAGAGAGAGAGAGAGAGAGAGAGAGAGAGAGAGAGAGAGAGAGAGAGAGCATGAGAGAGAGAGAGAGAGAGAGAGAGAGAGAGAAAGAAAGAGAGAGAGGGAGAGAGAGAGAGAGAGAGAGAGAGCGAGAGAGAGAGAGAGAGAGAGAGAGAGAGCTGACTGGGGTGCCACATCAAGAGGCTGTGTTAACTCATGTGACGGACGCCTTTCCCCCGTCTCCTCTGACTGCCTGAGCGCCTCCACTCTGTTCTCTACATTTTTCTCAAGAAATGTAGGAAACATCTGAATACTGCTTTTTTCAAACTCCCCTGTCTTTTTTCAAACTCCCGAGTCACATATAACTAGCAATCTAGCTATTATTAAAGACACTTGAATATATAAAGTTGGTGTTCATGAATTCACTGAAAATCTGTATCTTTGGAACACATACAGTGTTAGTACAGCCTACACAGTACAGCCTATAGCTCAACTTACTGTACAGGTCCTCCTCAATACCTGATTCAATGCCATTCTAACAGCATATTCATAGCAATGGGATGTGATGCTAACATGTAACCTTAGTGTGGATGAATGATCTGTTGAGGCTACAATAAACATTATCCTTCTAATAGAATTACTGCCGAAAAGCTTAAAAAGAAAAATAGTGATTGTTTTACGAAGGCCCTTTGGTACAACTGCGATTTGGGAGGAGGTCTGTGTGTGTGAGTGGTGGTAAGAGGTGGTCAGAAGGGGGTGGTCTGTATATTTTATAATTTAATTTAAGATACCATCAACCCCACAGGCCTTTTTAGGTTGGAGGGTTTGTATTTTGTCCTGTAGTTCATTCAACGTAATTGGAGAATCCAGTGGGTTCTGGTAGTCTTTAAGAGTTGATTCTAAGATTTGTATTTGATCATGTATATGTTTTTGCTGTTTGTTCTTTGTTCTTTGTTAAAGAGCCAAAAAGATTTGAGAAGTGGTTTATCCATACATCTCCGTTTTGGATAGATAACTCTTCGTGTTGTTGTTTGTTTAGAGTTTTCCAATTTCCCAGAAGTGGTTTGATTCTATGGATTCTTCAATTACATTGAGCTGATTTCTGACGTGCTGTTCCATCCTTTTCGTAGTGTATTTCTGTATTGTTTTAGTGATTTACCATAGTGAAGGAGTTTGCTCAAGTTTTCTGGGTCTCTATGTTTTTGGTTAGATAGGTTTCTCGATTTATTTCTTAGGTTTTCTTCATCAAACCATTTGTCATTGTCGTTCATTTTCTTAGGTTGTCTGCTTTACATTTTTAGATTTGATCGGGAAGCTGAGAGGTCAAATATACTTTCTGTGAACTCTCTAAGAGACTCAGTGATGAAGTAGTCTACAGTACTACTGCCAAGAGATGAGCTATAGGTGTACCTACCATAGGAGTCCCCTCAAAGCCTAACATTGATTATGTACATACCCAGCATCCGACAGAGCTGCAGGAGTTGTGACCCCTTTTTGTTGGTTAAGTTGTCATAGATGTGTCAATGGGGGCATATGGAGGAGAGAATGCTGTCACCTCCAGGTAGGTGGTTGTATTGGCATGACAGAACAATTGCCTAATCTTACTTTGGAGATTACGTGATATATTTACAATATTTAGATTGAAAATCTCTCTCTCTCCCTCGCTCTGCCACTCTCTCTCTCTCTCTCCCTCGCTCTGCCACTCTCTCTCTCTCTCTCTCTCTCCCTCGCTCTGCCACTCTCTCTCTCTCTCTGCCACTCTCTCTCTCTCTCTCTCCCTCGCTCTGCCGCTCTCTCTCTCCCTCGCTCTGCCACTCTCTCTCTCTCTCTCTCCCTCGCTCTGCCACTCTCTCTCTCTCTCTCTCTCTCTCTCTCTCCCTCGCTCTGCCACTCTCTCTCTCTCTCTCTCTCCCTCGCTCTGCCACTCTCTCTCTCTCTCTCTCTCTCTCTCTCTCTCTCTCCCTCGCTCTGCCACTCTCTCTCTCTCTCTCTCTCCCTCGCTCTGCCACTCTCTCTCTCTCTCTCTCTCTCTCTCTCTGCCACTCTCTCTCTCTCTCTCTCCCTCGCTCTGCCACTCTCTCTCTCTCTCTCTCTCTCCCTCGCTCTGCCACTCTCTCTCTCTCTCTCTCTCTCTCTCTCTCTCACTCTCTGCCACTCTCTCTCTCTCCCTTGCTCTGCCACTCTCTCTCTCTCTCTCTCTCACTCTCTGCCACTCTCTGCCACTCTCTGCCACTCCACCAGACATGACTTATGATAGGAGATGAATTCCACTTACATGACTTTATTTAGGTCTGCAGAGCCATGCGATATAAATACTGTGGAACCACAGAGCCATCACCAGGAGCCATTCACATGGAAGCAAAGGGGGCTTGTTGCTTTACTCCCACAGGGTTTGGGACTTACATGAACTTAGTTCAGCATGCAGGGACATTGTTTAGGAAGCGTAGTGAATAAAGCGTTGGTTAAGTATGTTGAGCTCATTGCATACTTTGTGCCCTGGCTCCTCTATGAGCATGAGAACACTGTCACATGATTGTGATGTGAGGATGATGACTTCATGACTACAATGCTACCGTAACCACACTGACAGCCATGAAACTGACATTTAAAAATGATCAATGATGCCAAAGCTGATCTCATCATAGGCTAGACATAAACAATTAGACATGAGATCACTCACACAACAGAGGACAAAACAGAAAAATATTCGTATAAAACTGTAGTTTCTCACAATAAAATGACAGCTGTTAAGATTATTTTTTTAAGAAAAAAAAAGAAAAGAATACCAGCTCTATATGACATTAAAACGAATCGTTTTGAACTGATGGGAACTCCAGGTCCAGTTCAATAAGGGCTTTGAAGGAGTTGTGGATCTCAAAAAGGAGATAGACAGCCTCATGATTTCAGGTGATGGTCAGGATGAACTACTCGTTCCATGGATCACTGACCTAGGTCACTGCACTAGGTCACTGCACTAGGTCACTGCACTAGGTCACTGTACTAGGTCACTGCACTAGGTCACTGCACTAGGTCACTGTACTAGGTCACTGTACTAGGTCACTGTACTAGATCACTGCACTAGGTCACTGTACTAGGTCACTGTACTAGGTCACTGCACTAGGTCACTGTACTAGGTCACTGTACTAGGTCACTGTACTAGGTCACTGTACTAGGTCACTGCACTAGGTCACTGTCCTAGGTCACTGTACTAGGTCACTGCACTAGGTCACTGTACTAGGTCACTGTCCTAGGTCACTGTACTAGGTCACTGCACTAGGTCACTGTACTAGGTCACTGCACTAGGTCACTGTCCTAGGTCACTGTCCTAGGTCACTGCACTAGGTCACTGCACTAGGTCACTGCACTAGGTCACTGCACTAGGTCACTGTCCTAGGTCACTGCACTAGGTCACTGTACTAGGTCACTGTACTAGGTCACTGTACTAGGTCACTGCACTAGGTCACTGTACTAGGTCACTGCACTAGGTCACTGTACTAGGTCACTGCACTAGGTCACTGCACTAGGTCACTGCACTAGGTCACTGTACTAGGTCACTGTACTAGGTCACTGCACTAGGTTAGACGAGGTCTAAATGAGCCCCTAAGTCACTGTATATTCTCTTTATCCTAAAATGTTTACTTTATCCAGATGACGTCCTTTTAAAATTCTAAGTGGTTCCATTAGTCATGATCTCACTTATTTCATTGTAGAGTATTTCTGCATTCCTACTCGTTTAGTCTCACATGAACACACACAGGGACAGAGGTAAGCACTGACAGTATAGCTGGGATATATGTTTAAACAGAGCAATAAAGGCTCTGAGCACCGTAACACAACACAGACACAGAACTGCTACCGTGGTAAGTGTGTTTTAATATGAAAGCTAATGCTGCTACTAACTTGTGCTTAGTCGGCATTTCCTGTGAAAGTAGCAGGAGAAGAAAGAGACACTGGTTGACCTCAAGTGGATGCATTTAGCTCTGCAAGACAAGGCTGGTATTGACACAAACACTCTTGCCTTAGGCTCCGTCTAAACATTTGGCCTGGTTAAATCATTAAAGACTTCTCCAACAAGAGCTGTGTTATTGACCGTCACAAAAGCAGAATCTTGTGTTCAATTGGGAAAAAAGGACCTAGTGCGCAACATTGGAAAGTTCTATCGTTCTCTAGTATTCAAATAACTTTCCAAAAATATTTTGTGTGCATTATCCTTAATTTGTGTACTTTGTTTATTATATCATTCCAGTTTGAAGTCTGGTTATTTCGTTATGTTACTCAGGAGAGACAGAATAAATGAAATGTAAAGCACAACCCTATAACCCTTTGTAAGCCATGTCACTTCCAACCACTACTGCCAGCCCTTCACTTGGTCTGCGTATGACACTAAACAGAGTGTAGCCCAGGTCTTGCATGACTGGGGTAGACAGGCAGTGTTGTCAGGGCTGTGCTGTTGAGGAGTGCAGGGGAGTAAGGGAGGGGGGGGGGGGGGGTGCAGCCTAGGCCAGGGAGGGGCTAACAGAGAGAGAGAATGCCAGCTGCTCTGTTTGTTTGTGAAGAAGGCTCCTCTTAGCCGGGAATTCTGCAGGCGTTTCTCACAGGGACTTGTTTTGCAAGGGAACAAAGCTGAAACCATGGCGGCATGTCTCCCCCGAGGCTTTTTCAAAACAATTAATCAAATGAATACTCACGACTTCTGTGGCACAGACTTGGTTGCAGGCTTGTTAACGGGAACATTGCACCGCTCTGCAAAATAATTTCCATTTAATTGTCAGAGTGTTGTTTTTCATTAAACCCTGACCAAGAGTGAGCTTATTATAAATGTAGCTTATTCTGCCATATGTCACACATCATAACATTTCTTCCTAAATGGACAGCACTCCAGTTGTTACATCGTATAATGTCCTCCTATTAACATCATTTCAGACTGATTTAATCAGAGTATGGGTAGGAAGAATTTAAAAAGACTTACTTAGTCCAGCACATCCTGAGGGTATGTGTTGTGACTCCTGAGCAGAGAGAGAGAGAGATAGCGAGAGAGATAGAGAGAGAGAGAGAGAGAGAGAGAGGTGGAGAGAGGTGGAGCGAGAGAGAGAGAGAGAGAGAGAGAGAGAGAGAGAGAGAGAGAGAGAGTGAGAAACAGAGAGAGAGAGACAAAGAGAGAAATGGAGAGAGGTGGAGCGAGTGAGAAAGAGAGTGAGAGAAAGAAAACAAGTGTGCATGACATACATTAGCACACAGTGAGGTGATACAGGAGAACAAATGGGAGGGAAATAGCTCAACTGATGGACTTAATTGATTTTACACTAATACAATTAGACAGAGCACACAAATCCTGTTTCAGAGTACGGTGAGTGGGCTAGAGTAGGCAGCAAAATGTCTTAGTTAAAAGATGGCACCATTAAATCAGGATTTATAGACACAGGCTTATTATTAGGAATGTCAGCCAGGTCAAGCTATGAGCTTCAGACCTATTAAGACAGAAAGAAAATGGCTTTAGCTGCAAAATGAAGCATCAGAGGATTGGAGGCTAGGGAATGACCGCAGAGAGAAGAGGAGGAGAGGATGTGAAGGCTAGGACAGACACAGATGCTGGGAGCTAGCGGAGGCGAGGGGGAATGGGCTGAGGGACAATGGATCATAACGGGGCTAAATCACACTGTATTACAATGCGGCTAAAGTGAGCTGACAGGAGTTTCTTCATAAAAAGTCCATCCGGCAGGTGTATGCAGCCAGCCAAATGAAGTCCTATGGGCCCTGGTCAGAAGTAGTGCACTAGGTAGGGAATAGGGTGCCATTTGGGACAAATGCTCTCTCTCTCTCTCTGGTGCCATGGGTGTCTCACTGGTCCTTTACTGTGACAGAGTCTGACAGGCTCTCACTAGGACAACAGCTTTGGGTCCAATTTAATACAGACCCTTTTACTGGATGAGCTCTCCCTTCTGACTGCCACACAGATCACGTGATTACTGCTTACAAAACAAATACTGCTTAATAGAAGAAGCAGTAGTAGTAGTAACAGTAGTAGTAGTAGTAGTAGTGGTAGTAGTAGTAGTATTGATAGTAGTAGTAGTATTGATAGTAGTAGTAGTGATAGGAGTAGTAGTAGCAGTAGTAGTAGTAGCAGTAGCAGTAGTAGTAGTAGTAGTAGTAGAATTGATAGTAGTAGTGATAGGAGTAGTAGTAGCAGTAGTAGTAGTAATAGTGGTGGTAGTAGTAATAGTAGTAGCGATTGTAGTAGTAGTAGTGATAATAGTGGTAGTAGTAAAATTATGCAGAAAAATTAATCCATGCTTTTGTCACTTCTAGACTACTGCAATGCTCTACTTTCCGGCTACCCAGATAAAGCACTAAATAAACTTCAGTTAGTGCTAAATACGGCTGCTAGAATCCTGACTAGAACCAAAAAAATTGATCATATTTCTCCAGTGCTAGCCTCCCTACACTGGCTTCCTGTCAAAGCAAGGGCTGATTTCAAGGTTTTACTGCTAACCTACAAAGCATTACATGGGCTTGCTCCTACCTATCTCTCTGATTTGGTCATGCCGTACATACCTACACGTACGCTACGGTCACAAGACGCAGGCCTCCTAATTGTCCCTAGAATTTCTAAGCAAACAACTGGAGGCAGGGCTTTCTCCTATAGAGCTCCATTTTTATGGAACGGTCTGCCTACCCATGTCAGAGACGCAAACTCGGTCTCAACCTTTAAGTCTTTACTGAAGACTCATCTCTTCAGTGGGTCATATGATTGAGTGAAGTCTGGCCCAGGAGTGGGAAGGTGAACGGAAAGGCTCTGGAGCAACGAACCGCCCTTGCTGTCTCTGCCTGGCCGGTTCCCCTCTTTCCACTGGGATTCTCTGCCTCTAACCCTATTACAGGGGCTGAGTCACTGGCTTATTGGGGCTCTCTCATACCGTCCCTGGGAGGGGTGCGTCACCTGAGTGGGTTGAGTCACTGATGTGATCATCCTGTCTGGGTTGGCGCCCCCCCTTGGGTTGTGCCGTGGCGGAGATCTTTGTGGGCTATACTCAGCCTTATCTCAGGATGGTAAGTTGGTGGTTGAAGATATCCCTCTAGTGGTGTGGGGGCTGTGCTTTGGCAAAGTGGGTGGGGTTATATCCTTCCTGTTTGGCCCTGTCTGGGGGTGTCCTCGGATGGGGCCACAGTGTCTCCTGACCCCTCCTGTCTCAGCCTCCAGTATTTATGCTGCAGTAGTTTATGTGTCCGGGGGCTAGGGTCAGTTTGTTATATCTGGAGTACTTCTCCTGTCCTATTCGGTGTCCTGTGTGAATTTAAGTGTGCTCTCTCTAATTCTCTCTTTCTCTCTTTCTTTCTCTCTCTCGGAGGACCTGAGCCCTAGGACCATGCCTCAGGACTACCTGACATGATGACTCCTTGCTGTCCTCAGTCCACCTGGCCGTGCTTCTGCTCCAGTTTCAACTGTTCTGCCTTATTATTATTGGACCATGCTGGTCATTTATGAACATTTGAACATCTTGGCCATGTTCTGTTATAATCTCAACCCGGCACAGCCAGAAGAGGACTGGCCACCCCACATAGCCTGGTTCCTCTCTAGGTTTCTTCCTAGGTTTTGGCCTTTCTAGGGAGTTTTTCCTAGCCACCGTGCTTCTACACCTGCATTGCTTGCTGTTTGGGGTTTTAGGCTGGGTTTCTGTACAGCACTTTGAGATATCAGCTGATGTACGAAGGGCTATATAAATACATTTGATTTGATTTGATTTGAGTAGTAGTGGTAGTGATAGTAGTAGTGATAGTAGTAATAGTAGTAGTAGTAACATCAGTAGTAGTATTAGAAGTAGTAGTAGAAGTAGTGATGGTAGTAGTACAGGTAATAGTAGTAGTAGTAGTGATAGTAGTAGTAGTAGTGATAGTAGTAGTAGTAGTAGTAGTAGTGATAGTAGTAGTAGTAGTAGTGATAGTAGTAGTAGTAGTAGTGGTAGCAGAAGTAGTAACAGTAGTAGAAGAAGTATTAGTAGTAGTAGTAGTAAGAGTAGTAGTAGTAGCAGTATTGATAGTAGTAGTAGTAATAATAATAGTAGTAGTAGTAGTAGTAGTAGTAATAAACATAGTAGTAGTAGTAGTAGTAGTAGTAGTAGTAGTAGTAGTAGTGATAGTAGTAGTAGTAATATTAATAGTCATAGTAGTAGTAGTGATAGTAGCAGTAGTAGTAGTAGTAGTGGTTGCAGAAGTAGTAACAGTAGTAGAAGAAGTATTAGTAGTAGTAAAAGTAGTAGTAGTAGTAGTAGTAGTAGTAGTAGTAGTAGTAAACATGGTAGTAGTAGTAGTAGTACTAGTATTGATAGTAGTAGAATTAGTATTAATAGTCATAGTAGTAGTAGAGATAGTAGCAGTAGTAGTATTAATAGTCATAGTAGTAGTAGTGATAGTAGCAGTAGTAGTATTAGTGATAGTAGTAGTATTATTTGTGATACTAGTAGTAGTAATATCAGTAGTAGTAGTAGTGATCATAGTATTAGTAGTAGTAGTAGTGGTAGTAGTAGTAGTAGTATTTGTGATCGTAGTAGTATTTGTGATAGTTAGGGATGCACGATATATCGGTGAACATATCGGAATTGGACGATATTAACTAAAAATGCTAACATCGTTAGCAGCCCGATGTCTAGTTTAACGCCGATATGCAAAACCGATGTCAAAACTGACCTACATACCTATAGAATGACATGACGTAATGAAGCCACATACAATGTTGCGCTACACGTGCAACACAGCATTCTAACCTAGCCCACAATGTCTGCTGTGTTACTCGAGCAGTCAACAAATCCAGCAGCCATTTGAAAGAATACGACAATTTCAGCGAGGCAACTCAAAGGCGAAATCCATTAACGCCAAGATAATGGAATTCTTTGCCCTTGACAATTAACCGTTCTCTGTCGTGGGTTATGTTGGCTTTCGCCCACTGGTCGAGCACCAATACACATGACGCCCTACCGAAGTTACACAGTAATTGCGTCACTGCTTGTATGCTTCACGACATACTATGGGACGCCGTTTGGGTCTTTGCATGTCAAAAAAGATACACATCAAATAACACTATTTGACGCATTAAATAAGCTTTTAATTTGACACATCAAATAACACAGTTCTATGTTGTGTGTTCTGAATGTTGTGTGTTCTGAATTTGCACGTGCAAGCCAAGCGCCACCACTACTATCAGTAGAACTGTCAAAGCTGTACAAAAAAGTCTGCAATCAAGCAAACACCGGCCATGAACTATGTGTTTACAATACCATGTTGGTAATAAAGCATTATTTGTTTGACCGCAACTTCTGGGGTAGCTAGCTTTAGCCTGGTACCTAGCTAGAACCAATACAACAACAATTGAACTTCAGTTCATGAAAATAAATAGCTAGCCATCTACTTAAACCCTGTTGCCCTAAGCAGCCAGCTAGCTTCTTCTGGCTAGTGAGGCTCGACCAGACCGGGTTATGTGTTGTGAAGCTAGCCACAATGAGGACTAGGCATAACAGTGGAATTTGAGGTTTGCCTTCAAAATAAAAAGGGCTCTTTGAAGGTGATGCAGAAGGTTACAATTGGTGGAATCACGCCATATTTAGACTAGATAATGTTAAACAAGGTTGGAATGTAAAGCAATGAAATGGGGTATCAGTCTACTGGGTGACACCCACAGAACACAACTGTGAAGAGTTTACGCCAATATTAGCGTTGTAGCTCTTAGCGCGGGACTGTGACTGTGTGAAATCACCTCCCCAGTCAGCCTATTGTGTGTATTGACATTCATATTACACTGTACAGCTTTACCTAAGGATTGGGGATCAATGAAATGGAGTCCATTCAATACCCAAGATATTTTTTCCCAACGTTCTTCTCAGAGTTATCAGACTCCAAAACATCCCCACAGTATTGTTTTTCTTCGGGAATAGTGTTCAATACACATAGGTTGACAATAAATGTGGCTCAATTCACAGTTGTTTCAGAGTCCCGCAATAAGAGCTAATGTTCTAATGTCCTCTGGGTGTCACTGAGTAGACTGATACCCCATTTCTTTGAGCCACAATACATAGGTAAGGCTGTACAGTGAAATAAGTATGCCCCAATGCAATTCCAAAGTATAATACATCCAGTGTGATTTCAAAAGATTTTTGTCAAATTAACAAATTATTGTCTTTTGTTGATTTTATATATCAACATTCCAACCTCATTTAGCATGATCTATTCATTATGGCATAATTCTACTATTTGTATTAATTTGCATAACTGTCAATGACATACTTTTATTTTGAAGGCTAACCGCAAAGTCCACTATTGTGGCTAATCCTTATTGTGGCTAGCTTAACATACATGCGTCCGACCACCATTAATCAAATAAGAACTGTCTTATAAATTAGGGTTATTTTACATGACTATAACTATAGCTACTAAAACAGATTGTCGTTTTGCTATGTTTTTGGGGAAGAACATTGTTTGCATCCATGAGCTAGCTAGCTTTTTTTATGACCAGCACTGTAGGTGCGCGAGACAACTTTACTAGCATCATAGCATACGTATTGATGAATCGTTGTGACATATGAAATACGAGTGATAGTGCAATCAGTGTGCAATAACTACGTAAAAAATGTATGAACGCGTTAAATTGTTATGTGACGTGCAGTCATATTCAGGTCCTGATTGGTCAACAAGCTTATTTGATACGTCAAATGGTATTATTTGACACGCAAAGACCCAAACGGCGCTCCATAGCATGAGAAATCCTGGTTGAGAATGAAACGACGAACAAATGTACAGCAAAACAGCACAGCAAGTAAGTGAAAGAAATACGTTTTGAATATGTTTTACTGGTAATGGGTACATATGTAAATGCCAACAAAATAACTTTTTGCTCAGTGTGGTGTGTGTGTGTGTGTGTGTGTGTGTGTGTGTGTGTGTGTGTGTGTGTGTGTAACCTTAATTTAACTAGGCAAGTCAGTTATGAACAAATTATTATTTACAATAACGGCCTACCCCGTTCAAACTTGGACGTCGCTGGGCCAATTGTGTGTGTGCTATTTATCTGTACTAGAATGCTTAAAAGGCCGCTACAATTTTTAATATTGGTTATCGGTATCAAAAATGTTTGGTAAGGCAAATATTGGATATCGGTATCAGCCAAAAATCTGATATCGGTCATATCGGTGCATCAGTGTATAGTAGTAGGGATAGTAGTAGTAGTATTAGTAGTAGTGATAGTTGTAACAGTAGTAGTATTTTTGATAGTAGTAGTAGTGATAGCAGTATTAGTAGTATTAGTAGCAGTCATAGAAGTAGCAGCAGCAGCAGTGGTAGTAGTAGTAGTGGCAGTAGTAGCATTTGTGATAGTAGTAGTAGTGATAGCAGTAGTAGTAGTATTAGTAGTATTAGTAGTGGAAGTAGCAGCAGTAGTAGTAGTAGTGGTAGTAGTAGTATTTGTGAAAGTAGTAGTAGTAGTAGTGCTAGTAGTAGTAGCAGCAGCAGTAGTAGTATTAGAAGTAGTAGGGATAGTACTAGTAGCAGAACAAGTAGTAGTAGCAGCAGTAGTAGTATTGATAGTAGTAGTAGTAGTATTTGTGATAGTAGTAGTAGTAGTAGTAGTGATAGTAGTAATAGTAGTAATAGTAGTAGTTTTTGTAGTAGTAGTAGACGTAGTTGGTGTGATAGTAGTAGTAGTAGTAGTGATAGCAGTAGAAGTAGTAGCATAAGTAATATTATTAGTAGAAGTAGCAATAGTACTAGTAGAAGTAGTAGTAACAGTAGTGATATTAGTGGTAGTAGTGATAGTGGTAGTAGTAGTAGTGATATGAGTAGTAGCAGTGGTAGTAGAAGTAGTTGTATTTGTAGAATAAGCAGTACACGTAGTAGTATTAGCAGTAGTAGTACTACTAGTAGTAGTTGCAGTAGTATTAGTGGATGAAGCTGTAGTAGTAGTATTGATAGTAGTAGTAGTAGTAGTAGGGGTAGAGGTAGTAGTAGCAGCAGCAGCAGAAGCAGTAGTAGTGGTAATAATAATAGTAGTAGTAGTAGTTATAGTAGTAGTAGCAGCAGCATTAGTAGCAGTAGTGGTAGTGGTAGTAGTAGTAGTAGTAGTAGCAGTAGTAGTAGCAGTAGTAGAAGTAGTGCTAGTAGTAATAGCAGCAGCAGTAGTGGTATTAGAAGTAGTAGTATTAGTAGTGATAGTACTAGTAGCAGTACAAGTAATAGTAGTAGTAGTACTAGTAGTATTGATAGTAGTAGTAGTAGAATTTGCGATAGTAGATGTACTAGTAATAGTATTAGTGGATGAAGCAGTAGTAGTAGTAGTAGTGGTAGTAGTAGTATTTGTGAAAGTAGTAGTAGTAGTAGTGCTAGTAGTAGTAGCAGCAGCAGTAGTAGTATTAGAAGTAGTAGGGATAGTACTAGTAGCAGAACAAGTAGTAGTAGCAGCAGTAGTAGTATTGATAGTAGTAGTAGTAGTATTTGTGATAGTAGTAGTAGTAGTAGTAGTGATAGTAGTAATAGTAGTAATAGTAGTAGTTTTTGTAGTAGTAGTAGAAGTAGTTGGTGTGATAGTAGTAGTAGTAGTAGTGATAGCAGTAGAAGTAGTAGCATAAGTAATATTATTAGTAGAAGTAGCAATAGTACTAGTAGAAGTAGTAGTAACAGTAGTGATATTAGTGGTAGTAGTGATAGTGGTAGTAGTAGTAGTGATATGAGTAGTAGCAGTGGTAGTAGAAGTAGTTGTATTTGTAGAATAAGCAGTACACGTAGTAGTATTAGCAGTAGTAGTACTACTAGTAGTAGTTGCAGTAGTATTAGTGGATGAAGCTGTAGTAGTAGTATTGATAGTAGTAGTAGTAGTAGTAGGGGTAGAGGTAGTAGTAGCAGCAGCAGCAGAAGCAGTAGTAGTGGTAATAATAATAGTAGTAGTAGTAGTTATAGTAGTAGTAGCAGCAGCATTAGTAGCAGTAGTGGTAGTGGTAGTAGTAGTAGTAGTAGCAGTAGTAGTAGCAGTAGTAGAAGTAGTGCTAGTAGTAATAGCAGCAGCAGTAGTGGTATTAGAAGTAGTAGTATTAGTAGTGATAGTACTAGTAGCAGTACAAGTAATAGTAGTAGTAGTACTAGTAGTATTGATAGTAGAAGTAGTAGAATTTGCGATAGTAGATGTACTAGTAATAGTATTAGTGGATGAAGCAGTAGTAGTAGTAGTGGTAGAGGTAGTAGTAGCAGCAGCAGCAGTAGTAGTAGTGATATTAGTAGTAGTAGTGGTGGTAGTAGTGATAGTAGTATTATTAGTAGTAATAGTAGCAGCAGTAGTAGTGCTAGCAGAAGTAGTATTATTAGTAGAAGTAGCAGTAGTACTAGTAGAAGTAGTGGTAGCAGTAGTAGTAGAAGTAGTAGTGATAATAGAAATAGTAGTAATAGTAGTAGTGATATTAGTAGTAGTGATAGTAGTAGTAGTTATATGAGTAGTAGTAGCAGTGGTAGTGTAAGTATTAGTAGAAGAAGCAGTAGTAGTAGTAGTAGTAGTTTAAGAAGCAGCAGTAGTAGTATTGATAGTAGTGGTAGTGGTAGGAGTAGTAGTGATAGTAGTTGTAGCACTATTAACAGTAGTAGTAGTAGTAGTAGTAGAGAAAGTAGTTGCAGCAGCGGTATTAGAATTAGTAGTACTAGTAGTAGTAGTGATAATAGTAGTAGTAGTAGGTGTAATAGTAGTAATAGTAGTGATAGTAGTAGTAGTAGTAGTCGTAGTGCTATTAGTAGTACTGATATTATTATTATTAGCAGTAGTATTTGTGATAGTAGTAGTAATGAGAGTAGCGGTATTATTATTAGTAGTGATATTAGTAGTAGTAGTAGTAGTGGTATTTGTGATAGTAGTAGTAGTGATAGTACTACTAATACTACTAGTACTACTATCACTACTACTACTACTACTACTACTAATATTAGCAGTGATAATAGTAGTAGTATTAATAATACTAGTGATAATAGTAGTGGTAGTAGTAGTAGTAGTAGCAACACTGGTGGTGATAGTGATATTATTATCATTAGTAGTAGTATTGGTAGTAGTAATAGTAGTGATGTTGGTAGTAGTAGTAGTAGCAGCAATAGTATTTGTAGTAGTAGTAGCAGCTTTAGCAGTAGTGGTAGTTGTAGTGGTAGTAAATTGGCTGTGGTTGTCAATGAACAGTACAGTGTTGTAGGCTATATGCTTTAGGACTCACCTTGGAGGGAATAGGGAACCGGGTTTGCTCAGCCTTGCCTGGAGTGTGGATGGCAGTCAGGGGAGGAGGCCAGGAGTGGGTCATCTCCTGCAGGAAGATACATTACTCAAGTCAGCCAGATAACGTATACAGTTGAAGTCAGAAGTTTACTTACACTTAGCTTTTCAAACACTCCACACATTTTTTGTTAACCAACTATAGTTTTGCTTTGTGCATACTTCGTGCATGACACTAGTAATTTTTCTAACAATTGTTTACAGACAGATTATTTCACTTATAATTCACTGTATCACAATTCCAGTGGGTCAGAAGTTTACATACACTAAGTTGACTGTGCCTTAAAACAGCTTGAAAATTCCAGAAAATAATGACATGACTTTAGAAGCTTCTGATAGGCTAATTGACATTATTTTAGTTAATTGGAGGTGTATCTGTGGCCTACCTTCAAGGACTACATTCAAACTCAGTGCCTCTTTCAAAGGAAATCAGCCAAGACCTCAGAAAAAAATTGTAGACCTCCACAAGTCTAGTTCATCCTTGAGAGCAATTTCCAAATGCCTGAACGTACCACGTTCATCTGTGCAAACAATAGTACGCAAGTATAAACACCATTGGACCATGCAGCCGTCATACCGCTCAGGAAGGAGATGCGTTCTGTCACCTCGAGATGAACATACTTTGGTGCGAAAAGTGCAAATCAATCCCAGAACAACAGCAAAGGACCTTGTGAAGATGCTGGAGGAAACAGGTACTAAAGTATCTCTGTTTGCAACTGCACATGTGGACAAAGATAGTACTTTTTGTAGAAATGTCCTTTGGTCTGATGAAACAAAAACAGAACTGTTTGGCCATAATGACCATCGTTATGTTTGGAGGAAAAAGAGGGAGGCTTGCAAGCCGAAGAACACCATCCCAAACGTGAAGCACGGGGGTAGCAGCATCATGTTGTGGGGGTGCTATGCTGCAGGAGGGACTGGTGCACTTCACAAAATAGATGGCATAATGAGGGTGAAAAATTATGTGAATATATTGAAGCAACATCTCAAGACATCAGTCAGGAAGTTATATGGGTCTTCCATATGGACAATGACCCCAAGAACACTTCCAAAGTTGTGGCAAAATTGCTTAAGGACAACAAAGTCAAGGTATTGGAGAAGCCATCACAAAGCCCTGACCTCAATCCTATAGAAAATTTGTGGACAGAACAAAAAAAGCATGTGTGAGCAAGGAGGCCTACAAACCTGACTCAGTTGCACCAGATCTGTGAGGAGGAATGGCCAAAATTCACCCAACTTATTGTGGAAAGCTTGTGGAAGGCTACCCGAAACGTTAGACCCAAGTTAAACAATTTAAAGGCAATGTTACCAAATACTAATTAAGTGTATGTAATCTTCTGACCCACTGGGAATGTGATGAAAGAAATAAAAGCTGAAGTAAATCATTCTTTCTACTATTATTCTGACATTTCACATTCTTAAAATAAAGTGGTGATCCTAAGTGACCTAAAACAGGGAATTTTTACTAAGATTAAATGTCAGGAATTGTGAAAAACTGAGTTTAAATGTATTTGGTTAACGTGTATGCATATGAATGAGCATGCACCAGATCACAGCTTGACTCACACTGCACACACACATTATTGAGCTTGCTTCTCATTTATCCATTACAGTCAATACTCTATCTATCTCTCTCTCTCTCTCTCTCTCTCTCTCTCTCTCTCTCTCTCTCTCTCTCTCTCTCTCTCTCTCTCTCTCTCTCTCTCTCTCTCTCTCTCTCTCTCTCTCTCTCTCTCTCTCTCTCTCTCTCTCTCTCTCTCTCTCTCTCTCTCTCTCTCTCTCTCTCTCTCTCTCTCTCTCTCTCACACACACACACACAACACTTAAATTATCATTATCAACCCGATTGAGGTCTGTTTCGAAACTTCGGACGGTTAATGAAAATAACCCCCTCTGGCTTTATTCACCTGAAGTGTCAGACTGAGCTGGATGTCTAATAGAGATACTCACATTTCAGAGTAGCACAATGTGGCAATGAAATCGAATGATCTAGAGTAGCAGAATGTGGCAATTATATCGAATGATCTAGAGTAGCACACTGTGGCAATGAAATCTAATGATCTAGAGTAGCACAGTATGGCAATGAAATCTACTGATCTAGAGTAGCACAATGTGGCAATGAAATCTACTGATCTGGAGTATCACAATGTGGCAATGAAATCTAATGATCAGAGTAGCACAAAGTGGCAATGAAATCTAATGATCTAGAGTAGCACAGTATGGCAATGAAATCTACTGATCTAGAGTAGCACAATGTGGCAATTACATCTAATGATCTAGAGTAGCACAATGTGGCAATGAAATCGAATGATCTAGAGTAGCACAATGTGGCAATTACATCTAATGATCTAGAGTAGCACACTGTGGCAATGAAATCTAATGATCTAGAGTAGCACAGTATGGCAATGAAATCTACTGATCTAGAGTAGCACAATGTGGCAATGAAATCTACTGATCTGGAGTAGCACAATGTGGCAATGAAATCTAATGATCTAGAATAGACAATGTGGCAATGACATCAAATGATCTAGAGTAGCACAATGTGGCAATGAAATCTAATGATCAGAGTAGCACAAAGTGGCAATGAAATCTAATGAGCTAGAGTAGCACAATGTGGCAATGAAATCAAATGATCTAGAGTAGAACAATGTGGCAATTACATCTAATGATCTAGAGTAGCACAATGTGGCAATGAAATCGAATGATCTAGAGTAGCACAATGTGGCAATTACATCTAATGATCTAGAGTAGCACAGTATGGCAATGAAATCTACTGATCTGGAGTAGCACAATGTGGCAATGAAATCTACTGATCTGGAGTAGCACAATGTGGCAATGAAATCTAATGATCTAGAGTAGCACAATGTGGCAATGAAATCAAATGATCTAGAGTAGCACACTGTGGCAATGAAATCTACTGATCTAGAGTAGCACAATGTGGCAATGAAATCTAATTACCTAGAGTAGCAAATGTCTGTACACATGACAATTGTAAGTCGTTTGGATAAAAGTGTCTGTTAAATGGCGTATATATAATATACATGATCAAACCAACTATCAATGTCTAGAAGTCAACAACATTCTTGGCTTATGATATTACAATCTTACATACTTTGGTATTCCACTAAATTCCTTTTAACCTTATTTCCTCCCCAAGAACACCAATATTATTGCCTTCTGGGAAACACACACAAGCCATTCATTTGTGTGAGATGCAGTGAGGCAGCAGGTAGCTGGCTGTACCCTCGCAAGGCTTTGAGTTGCAAATTAAATGTATTAAAAGCAGCCGAGCATGGCTCCCAAACCAAACAGGGCTATCCAAACACAGTGAAACAAGGATAACCAACTGTTTAGTCTTGCACCCCTGTGACGGCAGGACAGACCAATGGTTAAAACCTGTGTGTTTAAATAAATACACACTGGAATAATATTCTAAACTGACCATCTCCTGAAACTCTTCGGTCTAGGGATGAATTGTTTTGATTATTTCTTGAAATCTCTGAGGGATATTCAATCACACTAAGAGTCTGGGTTATCGTCCTGTGGTGTTATAAAGTATGTGCTGTATCCGACAGTATAGTATGAACAATTGTCTCTCATGTAATAGGGTTTCACAGATCAACTGCTCCTATCGATGCACTTAGACAGACACGTTACAGGATTACGATGTACTGTTGAACTGTCAGCCTCAGAGATGAAGATGCATATGGACATCATCTGTTATCTATCCATCACAAGTCTTTTCTCTCTCTCTCTCTCTCTCTACCTCTCTCTCTCACTCTACCTCTCTCTCTCTCTCTCTACCTCTCTCTCTCTACCTCTCACTCCCTCTCCCTGGGCTGGCAAGAGGATAACGAGCGTAGAGCAGAGCCAGGAAGGGCAGAAGTGGAGAGATAGATGAGGTACCGGGCCTGTGATATGCCACCTCGGAGGTTAGTGGATTCGGTTATTTCAGCCACACCCATCACTGACAGGTGTATTAAATCGAGCACACTGCCATGCAATCTCCATAGAAACATTAGCAGTAGAATGGCCCGTAGTGAAGAGCACAGTGACTTTCAGCGTGGCACCTTCATAGGATGCCACCTTTCCAACAAGTCAGTTCGTCAAATTTCTGCCCTGCTAGTGCTACCCAGGTCAACTATAAGTGCTGTTATTGAGAAGTGGAAATGTCTAGGAACAACAACAGCTCAGCCGTGAAGTAGTAGACCACACACGCTCACAGAACGGGACTGCCGAGTGCTGAAGCATGTAGCGTGTGAAAATCGACTGTCGTTGTTGCAATACTCACTATCGAGTTCCAAACAGCCTCTGGAAAAAACGTCAGCACAAGAACACGACAGCATACAATGACATTCTAGACGATTCTGTGCTTCCAACTTTGTGGCAACAGTTTGGGGAAGGCCCTTTCCTTTTTCAGCATGACAATGCCCCTGTGCACAAAGTGAGGTCCATACAGAAATGGATTGTTGAGACCGGTGTGGGAGAACTTGACTGGCCTGCACAGCGCCCTGACCTCAACCTTATCGACTGCGAGCCAGGCCTAATTGCCCAATGTCAGTGCCCAGCCTCACTAATGCTCTTGTGGCTGAATGGAAGCAAGTCCCCGCAGCAATGTTTGGCTCCACCCCCCTCCAAGTGTTGCTCATCTTCCCCATTATCCTCTGGGCACTTATACCTGTGTTCTCTGTTTGTCTGTGGCCAGTTCGTCAAATCAACCAGCATTTTGTCTCAGCTCCTGCTTTTCCCCAGTCTCTCTTTTCTCACTCTCCTGGTTTTGACCCTTGCCTGTCCTGACTCTGAGCCCGCCTGCCTGACCACTCTGCCTGCTCCTGACCCTAAGTCTGCCTCCCGTCCTGTGCCTTTACCCCACTACTCTGGATTATCGACCTCTGCCTGTCTTGATCTGTCGTTTGCCTGCCTGTTGCTGTAATAAACATTGTTACTTCAACACAGTCTTCATTTGGTTCTTACTTGAAACACGATAAGTGGAAAGCCTTCCCAGAAGAGTGGAGGCTATTATAGCAGCAAAGGGAGGACCAACTCCATGCCCATGACTTCAGGATGAGATGTTCGACGAGCAGGTATCCACATCCATATTTTAAATGTTTGCCACATTTCTTTCAACAAAAGTATTTGCTGGTAAATCATTAACGATCATTAATGATTAACATGACTGTAAAAAAAATTGTAATAAGCTCAACAAAAAAATAAACATTTTTGTTTTCAGGACTCTGTCTTTCAAAGATAATTCGTAGAAATCCAAATAACTTCACAGATCTTCATTGTAAAGGGTTTAAACACTGTTTCCCATACTTGTTCAATGAACCATAAACAATTAATGAACATGCATCTGTTTAATGGTCGTCAAGACACTAACAGCTTACAGAGGTCACAGTTATGAAAACTTAGGACACTAAAGAGTCCTTTCTACTGACTCTGAAAAACAACTGATCAACTGAACAGCTGATCGTCCTCGCAGTGGCAGACCACGTGTAACAACACCTGCACAGGATCGGTACATCCGAACATCACACCTGCGGGACAGGTACAGGATGGCAACAACAACTGCCCGAGTTACACTAGGAATGCACAATCCCTCCATCAGTGCTCAGACTGTCTGCAATAGGCTGAGAGAGGGCTTGTTGGCCTGTTGTAAGGCAGGTCCTCACCAGACATCACCGGCAACAATGTTGTCTATGGGCACAAACCCACTGTCGCTGGACCAGACAGGACTGGCAAAAAGTGCTCTTCACTGACGAGTTGTGGTTTTGTCTCACCAGGGGTGATAGTCAAATTCACTTTTACCGTCAAAGGAATGAGCGTTACACCAAGGCCTGTACTCTGGAGCGGGTTCGATTTGGAGGTGGAGGGTCTGGGGCGGTGTGTCACAGCATCATCAGACTGAGCTTGTTGTCATTGCAGACAATCTCAACACTGTGCGTTACAGGGAAGACATTCTCCTCCCTCATGTTGTACCCTTCCTGCAGGCTCATCCTGACATGACCCTCCAGCATGACAATGCCACCAGCCATACTGCTCGTTTAGTGCGTGGTTTCCTGAAAAACAGGAATGTCAGTGCTCTGCCATGGCCAGCGAAGAGCCCAGATCTCAATCCCATTGAGCATGTCTGGAACCTGTTAGATCTGAGGGTGAGGGCCATCCCCCCATAAATGGTGGAAGAGTGGGGTAACATCTCACAGCAAGAACTGGCAAATCTGGTGCAGTCCATGAGGAGGAGATGCCCTGCAGTACTTAATGCAGCTGGTGGCCACACCAGATACTGACTGTTACTTTTGATTTTGAACCCCCCCCCCCCCCCCCCCCCCTTTGTTCAGGTACACATTATTCCATTTCTGTTAGTCACATGTCTGTGGAACTTGTTCAGTTTGTGTCTCAGTTGTTGAATCTTGTTATGTTCATACAAATATTTACACATGTTAAGTTTTCTGAAAATAAATGCAGTTGACAGTGAGAGGACATTTCTTTTTTTGCTGAGTTTACTTCAAATCAAATCAAAATAGATGTAAATTGTATTTGTCAAACGCTTCGTAAACCACAGGTGTAAACTAACAGTGAAATTATTACTGATGTGTCCTTCCCAAGTTTCCAACCCTAATCGAGCAAACATCTAGAGGAGGGTAGCTCTCCAGGAACAGGGTTGTAGAGCCCTGGTTCCGGATATCTCTGACAGATGAGGGGGAAAACTATAATTGGATATTGATGTCTTCAGTTGATATTAGAGTGTACTGTACACTACAAGCCATAAAATAATCTGATCTATAGACAGTGGTCACAGTAAAGGACCCAGGCTGTCACAACAACAGTTTGCAAGGCAACATGGCTGAGAGGCAGAGAGAGAGAGAGAGAGAGAGAGAGAGAGAGAGAGAGAGAGAGAGAGAGAGAGAGAGAGAGAGAGAGAGAGAGAGAGAGAGAGAGAGAGAGAGAGAGAGAGAGAGAGAGAGAGAGAGAGAGAGAGAGAGAGAGAGAGAGAGAGAGAGAGAGAGAGAGAGAGAGAGAGAGAGAGAGAGAGAGTGAGTAAAGGACCCAGGCTGTCACAACAACAGTTTGCAAGGCAACATGGCTGAGAGGCAGAGAGAAAGAGAGAGAGAGAGAGAGAGAGAGAGAGAGCCCGAGCGAAGGCGGGCAGCAGCCGATTCATAGTGGCAGACTATGTCACGCAGGGAGAAGTACCAGTCATTATTCAAGCTGGGCCTGTTGTGTGTGTGTGTGGCCTCGGTGCTAGCAGGACATGCTCTCTAAATAGAACATCTACAGGAGACAAGAATGGCCATCTCGTGAGCTGGTTAATGAATACATCTATCCCTCGGCTGTGACTTTTGCTGTTGATCTATTTTAACACTCATACATAGGGTTAGACGATATGGCCAAAATATAATATATAAGTGATTTTAATAGGCTTTCTCCAATCTGACGGTTTAATTTTCAATCAAACTTAGGTTGTCCAATTTGTTTAACTTTTAATTTACTTAGCACTGTATAAAAGTACCTTTATAGACAATGTTGTAAAAATCCATAACGGTATGTGGATCAATACCAGTATACCGGTATTCACAATATATATCGCCCAGCCCTACTCATACATGGAAGAACAGATCTGGAGCCATTCTATTGAAAACAATGGTAACCCAGTACATTGAGTTGTCCCTGTTACTATGTGTCGTGTCTTTACTATCATTAAATTGAAGACTTATAGTTTTTATCAAAGATTCTCTGTAATTAGTATTACGCGATCAACTGATTAATCATGTAACTGTAATTAACTAGGAAGTCGGGGGAACCAAAGAAAAATATTCAGATTACAAAGTTATCATTATCTAAAATAACTTTTCAGATATTTTATCTGATCAATTAGTCTTCGAATTATTTACTTTACCTCACGTTAGTCTCATTCCAAACGTCGTAAATTGTTGCTTATCTGCACGAACCCAGTCTTCACTATGAGTCATCCATACATCAATTGTCTTAAATCATTTAGTTATTACTAACTAAGTAATTCACAGAAATGCAATTGCAATCAATATATATATTTACGCTCAGTGTGTCGTCTTGATCGCTGTTGAAAAGTTTGTTTCTGTTGGAGAGTTTCGTCCTCTCTCTCTCTCTCTCTCTCTCTCTCTATGTCTTGGTTAGAGGGGATAGTTCAAAGTGACATTCATTAATTTGATATAGAATGGATGTTTCTGTGGTTGTAGTTCGTCTCAATGATACCGAATTCCTAGCTGCAGACTAGTAATTAATATCAAAGACTTGTTCTTATTCTGTCGGTATCGATAGTCTAAGAGTTTAAGCACGTGGTATGGTTAAAAGATTCAGCATTGGTCTACAACCTTTGTCCTGTCCTAATGGAGAAAAACATGGTCTGGTGATAGTTGGGTTTTATTCGGAATTGCAGAAAAGGGGCTGTCCCAGGATGCCTGACCCTAACTGGGCCCAGGGGCGGTCCTCTGATTTAGTTCAAATCAAAAGGGAATTGTATTTTGCTTCATTAAACAGTCCAAAATCATATTACACAATTTTACAAACAGTATCATACTCACTCATTCATCTTATACAACAAATAGATGTAAACCTCATATCTGAGGCTATTATATAAACAGCATTATGGTAATGTGGCCATGGTCTCCCATGAGCTTCCCCAAGTTGTAACAAACGGACCAGTTTGTAGCTGGATTCTTCACCGATCTTTTATACTTTCTCCGGAACATGAAATTTGTTCGTACCTCAAGTTCTGTGAGGTAGAAGAAATTCCTTTGTGCTCTATTGGGGACCCTCGCTGCAGGCCCCGGACTGGGCACCCTCGCTGCGGACCCTGGACTGGGCACCCTCGCTGCGGGCCCCGGACTGGGAACCCTCGTTGCGGGCCCCTGACTGTGGATCCTCACTGATGGGAGGAGACGTATAGACAGCCTGGTGCGTGGGGCTGCCACAGGGCCCACCAGGCTGGGGAGAGATACAGGAGGCCTGGTTCTGGGAGCAGGCACAGGATGAACCGGGATGTGGGGGAGCACTGTAGATCTGGTGCTTAACATGTGCACCTCTCCTTTTGGCTGCATGCCCACTTTAGCCCGGCACGTGCGATGAGCTGGAACAGGCCGCACTGGGTTCTCCTGGCGAACTGGAGATACCATGCGTAGAGCTGGCACAGGATAACCCGGGCCGAAGAAACGCACCGGAGACCAGGAGCGCTGAGCCGGCACAATCCCTCCTGGCTGAATTCCAACTCGCACGCCAACTGCAGGAAGCTTGCAGAGAGCGCACTGGAGACACACGGCGCAGAGCTGCATAACCTGGTGCCTGACTAGTCACCCTCTCCCCACGGTAAGCACGGGGAGTTGGCTCAGGTCTATTAGCTGACTCCGTCAATTTCCCCATGTGCCTCCCCCCAAAAATGTTTGGGGCCGCCTCTCGTGGCTGCATTGCTGACTTGCCTCCTCATATCGCCGCCGCTCCTCCTTCGCTGAGGAGATTATCCTCCCTTGGACGGCGGAACTCCCCAGCCTGCCTCCAGGGTCCCTTACCATCCAGGATCTCCTCCCATGTCCAGGAGTCCCTTTCACCAAGCTGCTTGGTCCCTTGTTGGTGGGAAGTTCTGTCACGGCCGTCGTCAGAAGGAGACCAAGGTGCAGCGTGGTGAGCGTGCATTTGACTTTTATTATACTGTCGCCGACAAAACAAGAAACAAAGAAACAACCGTGACGCTTAACAGGGCTAAGTGCCACTAACAAAGATAACTTCCCACAAACACAAAAGGGAAAAAGGATGCCTAAGTATGATTCCCAATCAGTGACAACGATAGACAGCTGTCCCTGATTTAGAACCATACGCGGAAAAACTAAAACATAGAAAATAGAACATAGAATACCCACCCAAATCACACCCTGACCAAACCAAAATAGAGACATAAAAAGCTCTTTAAGGTCAGTGCGTGACAACCAGTCTTTTCAATGCGATATTCGTATTCTGAGAGCAGAAGTCGCATGTAAGTGTCAAGTGTAGACAAGACCTCTCTCTCTCCTACAAACTCAGCTTTGCCAAAGGCGATCGTGCGAGGCATGTTATTTATTTTAGAAGGCATTGCTTTCAATTATAATGACCAAACTGAAGCAGGGCCGGCGGGGTGTCCTTGTAGATGCCTCGCTCAATTAGAAAGTGTCTCTATTTTTGTGTTTTATCGCTGTCACTGTAGTCACACAAAACAAATGTTGTCATTATTCACTTTTTTTTTAGCTAATTGAATTGGAAGAGGTACGGTGCCTTTAGAAAGTATCAATTCCTCATTTTATTCCACATTTTATAGTGTTAAAGCCTGAATTCAAAATGGATTCAATTTCATTTTTTTTCTTACCCATCTACACACAGTACCTCATAATGACAAAGTGAAAACATATATTTTTGGGGGGGCAAATTGATTGAAAATGAAATACCGAAATATATTGTTTACATAACAATTTACACCCCTGAGTCAATACATGTTCGAATCACCTTTGACAGCGAGTACAGCTGTGAGTCTTTCTGGGTAAGTCTCTTATAGCTTTGCACACTTGGATTATAAAATATTTGCACATTATTCTTCAAGCTCTGTCAAGTTGGTTGTTGATCATTGCTAGACAGTCAATTTCACATCTTGCTATAGATTTTCAAGACAATTTAAGTCAAAACTGTAACTCGGCCACCCAGGAACATTCAATGATGTCTTGATAAGCAACTCCAGTGTATATTTTGCCTTGTGTTTCAGGTTATTGTCTTGCTGAAAGTTGAATTCATCTCACAGTGTCTGGTGGAAACCAGACAAAATCAAGTTTAGGTCTAGGACTTTGCCTGTGCTTAGCTCCCTTTCCTTAATTATTCTAACCTGAACAACTCCTTTCTTCTGGTCATTCTGTCAATTAGGTTAGTATTGTGGAGTAACTACAATGTTGTTGATCCATCCTCAGTTCTTTACTATCACAGCCATTAAACTCTATAACTGTTTTAAACCATTGGCCTCATGCTGAAATCCCTGAGCAGTTTCCTTCCTCTCCGGCAACTGAGTTAGAAAGTACGCCTGTATCTTGTAGTAACTGGGTGTATTGATACACCATCCAAAGTGTAATGTATGACTTCATCATGCTCAAAGGGAATTCAATGTCCATCTACCAATAGGTGCTATAATCTATAATAGCCTTCTTTGCGAGGCATTGGAAAACCTTCCTGTTTTTTGTGGTTGAACCTCTGTTTGAAATTCCCTGCTCGACTGAGGGACCATACAGATAATTGTATGTGTGGAGTACAGAGATTGACTCAAGACATTTCAGCTTTACATTTTTATTAATTTGTATACATTTCTAAAAACATAACTCCACTTATTATGAGGTGTTGTGTGTAGGCCAATGACACACAATCTCAATTGAATCCATTTTAAATTCAGCCTGTAACAGAACACAATGTGTAAAAAGTAAAGGGGTGTGAATACTTTCTAAAGGAACTGTAGAAAGGGTTGAGGATTTACCAAATACTAAAGGACTTATAATAAGGCTTACCTGGAGAAAGTCGGACCCCTCTGAAATGAAAATGGATGGCCATTTTCTTTAATAAAAAGTAGGCCTATGGCATACACTCTCATATCCAATCAATTTGAGTCTTGGATTTAATTTAACTTAACCTCTCTAGGGTAGAGAGATTTACACGGCCTGCTACTCGGGCCCAGAAGATATGATATGTATATAGATGGTAGATTTGGATAGGAAACACTCTACAGTTTCCAAAACTGTTAAAATAGTGTCTTTGAGTATAACAGAACTGATTTAGCAGGCGAAAACCTGAGAAAAATCCATTCAGGAAGTAGTTTTTTTGTTGGTTTTGTAGTTTTCTATTCAATGCCATTACAGTATCCATTGACTTAGGACTCCATTTGCAGTTCCTATGCCTTCCACTAGATGTCAACAGTCTTTAGAAATCGTTTCAGGCTTGTATTCTTATAAACGAGGGAGTAAGACCAGTCTGAACGAGTGGACCCTAACGTGACGCATTGTTTTTTTGTCTGATTGTTTTAACTAAGTTTGAGCCTGTGGATTACTGAAGAAAACGCACTAACAAAACAGAGGTTTTTGGATATAAAGAGACTTCATTGAACAAAAGGAACACATATTGAGTAAATGAATGTCTTCTGATTGCCACCATATGAAGATCATCAAAGGTAAGGGATTAATTTTATCTCTATTTCTGAGTTTTGTAATGCTTCTGCTTGGCTGGTTACTGTTTGTAATAATTTGTCAACTGGGCTTTGTTCTGGGCTAGGTATGTTCTGGGCTAGGTATGCTTTCGCCGAAAAGCATTTTATAAATATGACACTGTGGTTGGTTTAACAAGAAGTTAATCTTTAAACCTATGTAAAATATGTTTTGTTTTCTGAATTTTTATAATGAGCATTTCTGTAATTTAATTTGGCGCTCTGCAACCTCACTGGATGTTGGCCAGATAGGACGCTAGCGTCCCACATACCCTAGAGAGGTTAACATCCCTTCACTGACACAGAAGTAGGCTATATAAAGAGTGCATGGTGGGTGGAGGAATTGACTGACAATATGTATGTATGGATATATCAGCCTATAGGATAATTTATTCTGTCAAACAGGTAGGCCTACCTCTTATTTATTAAACTTCTTAGGGCTGCAATCCCGTTAACGGGGTGATATGACAACAGCCAGTGAAAGTGCAGGGTGCCAAATTCAAAACAACAGAAATATCATAATTAAAATTCCTCAAACATCCTATACCGTTCTTATATCTTATACCGTTTTAAAGTTAATATTGTTGTTAATCCCACCACAGTGTCCGATTTCAAATAGGCTTTACAGCAAAAGCACCACAAATGATTATGTTAGGTCATCACCAAGCCACAGAAAAACACAGCCAATTTCCAGCCAAAGAGAGGAGTCACAAAAAGCACAAATAGAGATAAAATTAATCACTTACCTTTGATGATCTTCATCAGATGACACTCATAGGACTTCATGTTACACAATACATGTATATTTTGTTTGATAAAGTTCATATTTATATAAAAAAATCTGAGTTTACATTGGTGCGTTGAATTCACTAGTTCCAAAAACATAGAGTGATTTTGCATAGCCACATCGATTCAACAGAAATACTCATCATAAATGTAGATGATAATACAAGTCATACACATGGAATTATAGATATACCTCCCCTTAATGCAACCGCTGTGTCAGAAGTCAAAAAAACGTTATGGAAAAAGCAAACCATAAAATAATCTGAGACAGAAAAATAATCAAATTAGCCGCCATGTTGGAGTCAACAGAAACCAGAAATCACATCATAAATACTCCCTTACCTTTGATGATCTTCATCAGAATGCACTCCCAGGAATCGCAGTTCCACAATAAATGCTTGATTTGTTCGATAATGTCCATTATTTATGTCAAAGTAGCTACTTTTGTTAGCGCGTTAGGTACACATATCCAAACGCTTGTGCATTACTTCGCACAAAAACTTCGGACAAAAACATCCAAAAGTATATTACAGGTCGAACAAACATTTCAAACTAAGTATAGAATCAATCACTAGGATGTTTTTATCATAAATCCTCAATAAAGTTCCAACCGGAGAATTCCTTTGTGTCTAGAGGAGCAACGAAACACAGGGCGATATCATGTGGAATGCGCATGACCAGGAAATGGCTCTCTGCCAGTAACCTGACTCATTCAGCTCTTATTCAGTCCCACAACACAGTAGAAGCCTCATTCATCAAGTTTCTAAAGACGGTTGACATCTAGTGGAAGCCCTAGGAAGTGCAACTTCATTCATATCCCAATGTGAAATCAATAGGGCCTGGGTTGAATATATACCAACCTCAGATTTCTCACTTCCTGTTTGGATTTCTTCTCAGCTTTTTGCCTGCCATATGAGTTCTGTTATACTCACAAACATCATTCAAACAGTTTTAGAAACTTCAGAGTGTTTTCTATCCAATAATAATAATACTATGCATATATTAGCAACTGAGACTGAGGAGCAGGCCATTTACTCTGGGCACCTTTCATCCAAGCTACTCAATAAATCAAATCAAATCTAATTTTATTTGTCACATACACATGGTTAGCAGATGTTAATGCGAGTGTAGCGAAATGCCCCTGCAGCCATAAAAAGTTAAACAGCTTGACATTTTCCCGAAAATGAGTTTTAAATAGGAAGAAATAAGATCCAACACAAAGCCCTGTTGCTGTTGTTAGTAAAGTCGGAATAAAATGAATTATGCCTATTGTCAGCAACATGAGCTGCCTATTTCTTATTGTTTGTGCCGCAGCTGCTGATTCAAGTTTGGTATTTGGTATTTATTAGGATCCCCATTAGCCGCTGCAAACGCATTGGCTACTCTTCCTGGGGTCGACATGAAACATGACATCATACATAGTACAGAACATTATTAGTCAAGGACGGAAATACATACATTTAAAACGTCACACATAGCTTACATATCAGTACATGCACACAACATCTACAGGGCCTTCGACAAGTATTCAGACCCCTTGACCTTTTCCACATTTTGTTACATTACAGTCTTATTCTAATATTGACTAAATAGCTTTTTCCCTCATCAATCTACACACAATACCCCATAATGACAAATACATTTTTGCTAAATTATTATTTTTATTATTATTTTTTAAATATCACGTTTACATGTACATACATACAAACAGTCGGAAGTTTACATACACATTAGCCAAATACATTTAAACTCAGTTTTTCACCATTTCTGACATTTAATCAGAGTAAACATACCTTGTCTTTGGTCAGTTAGGATCATCACTTTATTTTAAGAATGTGAAAGAATAATAGTAGAGAGAATGATTTATTTCAGCCACATTCCCAGTGGGTCAGAAGTTTACATACACTCAAATAGAATTTGGTAGCATTGCCTTTAAATTGTTTAACTTGGGTCTAACGTTTCGGGTAGCCTTCCACAAGCTTCCCACAATAAGTTGGGTGAATTTTGGCCCATTTCTAGTGACAGAGCTGGTGTAACTGAGTCAGTTTTTTAGGCCTCCTTGCTCGCACATGCTTTTTCAGTTCTGCCCGCACATTTTCTATGTGATTGAGGTCATGGCTTTGTGATGGCCACTCTGAATACCTTGACTTTGTTGTCCTTAAGCCATTTTGCCACAACTTTGGAAGAGTGTTTGGGGTCATTGTCCATTTGGAAGACTCATTTGGGACCAAGCTTTAACTTCATGACTGATGTCTTGAGATGTTGCTTCAATATGTCCACATCATTTTCCACCCTCATGATGCCATCTATTTTGTGAAGTGCCCCAGTCACTCCTACAGCAAGGCACCCCCACAACATGATGCTGCCACTACCATGCTTCACGGTTGGGATGGTGTTCTTTGGCTTGCAAGCCTCCCCCTTTTTCCTCCAAACATAATGATGGTCATCATGGCCAGTTCAGACCAGAGGACATTTCTCCAAAAAGTATGATCTTTGTCCCCATGTGAAGTTGCAAAACACAGTCAGGCTTTTTTATGGTGGTTTTGGAGCAGTGCCTTCTTCCTTGCTGAGCGGCCTTTCAGGTTATGCCAATATAGGACTCGTTTAACTGTGGATATAGATACTTTTGTACATGTTTCCTCCAGCATCTTCACAAGGTCCTTTGCTGCTGTTCAGGGATTGATTTGCACTTTTTACACCAAAGTACGTTCATCTCTAGGAGACAGAATGCGTCTCCTTCCTGATGGTTGCGTGGTCCCATGGTGTTTATACTTGCATACTACTGTTTGTACAGATGAATGTGGTACCTTCAGGCATTTGAAATTGTCTCTCAAGGATGAACCAGACTTGTGGAGGTCTACAAGATGTTTCTGAGGTCTTAGCTGATTTCTTTAGATTTTCCCATGATGTCAAGCAAATAGGCACTGAGTTTGAAGGTAGGCTTTGAAATACATCCACACGTACACCTCCAATTGACTTAAATGATGTCAATTAGCCTATCAGAAGCTTCTAAAGCCATGACATCATTTTCTGGAATTGTTCAAGCTATTTAAAGGCACAGTCAACTTAGTGTATGTAAACTTCTGACCCACTGGAATTGTGATACAGTGAATTATAAGTGAAATAATCTGTCTGTAAACAATTGTTGGAAACATTTAAGTGCATGTAAACTTCCGACTTCAACTGTATGTATTCAGACCCTATACTCAGTATTTTGATGAAGTACCTTCTCTGCAGATCCTCTCAAGCTCTGTCAGATTGGATGGAGAACGTTGCTGCACAGCTTTTTTCAGCTATTTCACAGCTAGTCTGTCCAGAGATGTTTGATCGGGTTCACGTCTGGGCTCTGGCTGGGCCACTCAAAGACATTCAGAGACTTGTCCCGAAGTCACTCTTGTGTTGTCTTGGCTGTGTGCTTTGTGTCGTCCTGTTGGAAGGTGAACCTTCGCACCAGTCTGAGGTCCTGAGTGCTCTGGAGCAGGTTTTCGTCAAGGATCTCTCTGTACTCTGCTCCATTAATCTTTGCCTCAATCCTGACTACTCTCCCATCCCTGTCGCTGAAAAACATCCCCACAGCATGATGCTGCCACCACCATGCTTCACCTTAGTGATTGTGTCAGGTTTCCTCCAGGCGTGACGCTTGGCATTCAGGCAAAAGAGTTCAATCTCGGTTTCTTCAGACCAGAGATTCTTGTTTCTCATGGTGTGAGAGTCCTTTAGGTAAACTCTAAACAGGCTGTCAGGTAGGTGAATTTTGCTGAGGAGGGGCTTCTCTCTGGCCACTCTACCATAAAGGCCAGATTGGTGGAGTGCTGCACAGATTGTTGTCCTTCTGGAAGGTTCGCACATCTCCACAGATGATTCCTGGAGTTCTGTTTGGGTTCATGGTCACCTCTCTGACCAAGGCCTTTCTCCCCCGATTGCTCAGTTTGGCTGGGCGGCCAGCTCTACGAAAAGTCTTGGTGGTTCTAAACCTCTTTAATTTAAGAATGATGGAGGCTACTGTGTTCTTTGGGACCTTCAATACTGCATACATTTTTTGGTACCCTCCCCCAGACCTGTGCCACGACACAATCCTGTCTCAGAGCTCTACAGACAATTCCTTCAACCTAATGGCTTGGTTTCAGCTCTGTGGGACCTTATAGAGACAGGTGTGTGCCTTTCCAAATCATGTCCAATAAATTGTATTTACCACATGTGGACTCCAATCATGTTGTAGAAACATCTCAAGGATGATCAATGAAAACAGGATGCACCTGAGCTCAATTTCAAGTCTCACAGCAAAGGGTCTGATTACTTATGTAAATAATACATTTTAAAACCTTTCTAAAAACCTGTTTTCACTATGTCGTTGTGTGTAGATTGATGAGTAAACATGTGTATTTAGTCTATTTTAGAATAAGGCTGTAACGTAACAAAATGTGGAAAATGGGAAGGGGTCTGAATACTTTCTGAATGCACTGGATATCAATCTTGAAGAGGATTATCTATCTTGGATGCAGTTTGAATGGAATTGATGAAGAGAGAGAAAGACTGCAAGAGAGTGCTCACAAAGGAAATGTGCTAAACTCAAGGCTGAGTGTCTGCAGGTTTTTGCTCCACCCTTGTACTTGATTGATGAAATAAGGTCAGTAATTAGTAAGGAACTCCCCACACCTGGTTGTCAAGGTCTTAAAAAACAAAAACCTGCAGAGACCAGGCTCTCCATGGAATGAGTTTGACACCCCTGATTTAAAGCAGTGATATTTGAGTGATAGACTTTTAAAACTGCAGCTGCAATTTAAAAAAAAATCTTTACAATTAGAAAATGATCTCCAGATGGAGATGTGTAAATTAGAAGCACATTCAGTCCTTATAATACTGTAGCATATGCTGCAGCAAATTTAGGCCTACCTGTCAGAAAGAAAAAAGTTACCATGATGAGATGATAGGTCTACATGCATTGTGAACTGCACTCCATACTGAGATTGGATGTCTGACCCCAACCTGAGCGTTGATGATTGATCATACAGAGAGCAGAGAGAAGGCCTTAGAGAAGCCAGATTTAGACATTGCAAATAATTTAACAGTTCCATTTCACGCCATGCAGTTCATAAAAATATTTTGTTTTATAATTTACCACTTTCTCTTATTTATCCCGGGAAAGAGGAGTGGGTTTGGGTGGGAAATCCCGTTAAGTCTTAGTAACCCGGTTCAACCCTAAGTCACAGAGAATAGAGATGCTGGGAGGGCTTTAGTGCAGGGTTATAACAGGGAGTTTGGGATACTCACTGATACGCTTGTATGGCTGAGGAGGCTGGGGTGTGTTTGGTACCTGCCAATGAAGCATCACTATGGCGACTGACTTCCAGTCATAAAGCAGTGCAGCCTCTCCATCGCCTCTGGCAACGGTAGTACTGTAGAAACGTCACGGAAAACCAGTAGAGGACTATGAACTTCCCCCCCGAACGAGCGACCGAGCGGCTGAGTTATGTGAACCTGTCAAATATAGAACCCTCTGGGAGGGTGATGATGTAAAATAACAGTTGCCGGGCAACCGGCAATATGGCCGTCAGGTGAAGTGATTTAAAGCGAAAAACTCCCAAGAACCGGACAGGCTGAGCAAGCAGAGCAAGGAGGTTGGAAAGGACAGGCAGAGCACTGACTGTATGCTAGCAGGGTAGTCCATATCTCCAATCATATTTTTTGATAGCGATGTTGTGTTTTTATAAGTGGATGAAATGGTCTAATTTAGAGATGGATCTAAATGTGCGTAATGGATACCTGGAGGAAAATGGGGGAGGGTCATGTCATTTCAATTTCAGTCAAGTGGAGGGTTTAGTATATATATATATATATATATATATATATATATATATATATATATATATATATATTTTTTATTTTATTTTAAAATCTCGTCCAGGGGAGGGTCATGCAATTTGCAATTAATGAAATGTCTATATTGCTCAGTGTTTTAGAAGGATTTGCTTATTAGGCTATATATTGATGTGTGCCCGATACTGTCCCTCATCTCTGATTCTCTGCTGGGCGTGCAATAAAAAGTGTGCCTAAAGGCTATTTAGTGTGTTCTCAATCAAATGATACATAGGCTATAGGCTACGAAGTGCATGCTCGGAGAAGGCTATTTAGTGTGGTCTCAATCAAATGATACATAGGCTATTGGCTATGAAGTGCATGCTCGGAGAAGGCTATTTAGTGTGGTCTCAATCAAATGATACATAGGCTATAGGCTATGAAGTGCACGCTCGGAGAAGGCTATTTAGTGTGGTCTCAATCAAATGATACATAGGCTATTGGCTATGAAGTGCACGCTCGGAGAAGGCTATTTAGTGTGGTCTCAATCAAATGATACATAGGCTATTGGCTATGAAGTGCACGCTCGGAGAAGGCTATTTAGTGTGGTCTCAATCAAATGATACATAGGCTATTGGCTATGAAGTGCACGCTCGGAGAAGCACAGAGCAACAATATATTTCTAAAATAGCTGCTGGGATGGTGTAATTTCAACTAGGCTGCATTACACACTGTAATGGATATTCCAACCACGAGCCCTAGCCTGCTCTGCCCTAGCTGATCAAAAACATTTTTATGTGATGCCTAACCAACGGCTTTGCTATGTAGGCCTCACATTCAGAAAGATCCGAGTTACGTCCATTGTGGTGCTGAAACTGCTTCACTATTAGTCTTTGTGCGAGGTATTGATGGGGGCGGCAGGCAGCCTAGTGGTTAGAGCGTTGGGCCAGTAACCGAAAGGTTAGTGGATTGAATCCCCGAGCTGACAAGGTAAAAATCTGTCGTTCCGCCACTGAACAAGGCAGTTAACCCACTGTTCCTAGGCCGTCATTGTAAAAAATAATTTGGTCTTAAAAATTATAATAATTGAGGTGGTGAAGGTGCCAAACTGCCTGTTCAAGCAGTTGGCACATAGTTTGGACACTGATCTGTACAAGACATGCAACCAGAGGTCTCTTCAAAGTCCCCAGGTCCAGAACAGAGGCTGGGAAATGCAGAGTATTTAATTGATCCATGACTGCATGGAACTCTCTGCCACCCCAGGTAACTCAAACTGGCAATACAAACAATATAAAAGAACACCTTAATGCACAAAGGGGACTGTGAATATACTCAGCCATTTTATATATCTTGTGTTGTAATTTCCCCTGTATTAGACCTTCGGAAAGGATTCAGACCGCTTGAAGCACACAGCCAAGACAACGCAGGAGTGGCTTCTGGACAAGTCTCTTAATGTCCTTGAGTGGCCCAGCCAGAGCCCGGACTTGAACCTGATCAAATATCTCTGGGAGATATGGGAGAAGAATGAGAGAAACTATGTGCCAAGGTTGTATGGAAGAAGGCTCCAGGCTGTAATCACTGCCAAAGGTGCTTCAACAAAGTACTGAGTAAAGGGTCTGAATACATTATTTGATATTTCAGTTTTATATTTTTTTTTAATGAGCAAAAAGGGTTAAAAACCTGTTGTCTTTGTCATTATGGGGTATTGTGGGTAGATTGATGTGGAAAACATGCACTGTATATACCTTCCTAATATTGAGTTGCACTCCCTTTTGCCCTCAGAACAACCTAAATGTGTCTTGCCCATTCCCCCTCTGAATGACACACATACAGAATCCATGTCTCAACTATCTCAAGGCTTACAAATCCTTATTTAACCTCCTTCCCTTCATCTACACTAATTGAAGTGGATTTAACAAGCGACATCAATAAGGGATCTTAGCTTTCACCTGGATTCACCTGGTCAGTCAGACTAAGTCATGGAAAGAGCAGGTGTTCCTAATGGTTTGTACACTCAGTGTAGACGTCCTAACCTACCTATTTCAGGAAATAAATGAAATGTAGTATTAGCCTTATATTTAGCTAATGAATGATGGACTATGCATAAGCTTCTAACTTATAGCCTCTGTCTCTTGCTCAATACACCTGGCCTCTCTCTTTAAAAAACGCTCCTTAGCTCTTGGAGTCCAAGGACTGAGTTTGGGAAACGTTGTCATAGGCTATATATATATAGGATAAAGGCACTATCATTAGGCTTATATTTATGTGCTATGTATACTTTAAAATTACACTTCCTGGTAGAAAAGTGATTTATTCTCGGAATGGAACATTTATAAAATACCGGGAAAATATTAAACCTTGTGGCCTGTCACTCTGGGAACTCACCTGTATGTCACTCTTCATCTACACTCTTAGAAAAGAAGGTGCTATGTAGAACCTGAAAGGTAGAACCAGGTAGAACCATTCTGGGTTTTACAAGGAACAAAAATGGATTATCCTATGGGGACAACTGAAGAACTCTTTTGGAACACTTATCCGAAGAGTGTAATTACAGGTCAGATCACATGGAGTGAATCAGCACCTGCTACAAAGGTCAAAGTTCACAGAAAAGGCAGCCTATATGTTTGCATCTAAGAATACAAGAAGGAAATGTACTTTTCAGTTCACATGGACCCAGTCCCCTTTACATTCAAATTCTGTACAGGCTATTATGCACAGAATGGATTTCTAAACAAAAGAGCGCGTCTCGGCATTGAAGAAAGTCTAAGCACTTTTCACACAGCCATTTTAGAGGATCTAAATGTGCTAGCCAGCAACAACCCTTGATGAATTTGATCAGATTCGTATTAGAACACAAGGGCCCATTATAATAGGATCACAGAAGCCTTTCTTTTTTCTCTCTGCCTGGGTGGATAAGTGGCTTTGTGTGCAAACAGCATCTGAGGCGTAACCAGGTGTAATTAACAGTATCTGAGGCGTAACCAGGTGTAATTAACAGTATCTGAGGCATAATCAGGTGTAATTAACGGAGGGCAGGGAAAGGAAGCGAATCTAACTTACCCGTAGAATCTCCTCCACACAGCTGGAGTCACTGGACAGGCCGACCTGCAGACACACAGAAGAAAAAGGCTGTTGTTAGACAGAGAGGAAGAAAAGGCACCAGATAGTTTCAAAGAGAGTAGCCTAAAGGTAGCCAAAATACATAATGGTAAACTAAAGACCATCTCAACTAATAGATGGTAGTCTAGAGGTTAAGAGTGTTGGGCCAGAATTCGAAAGGTCGCTGGTTCTTATCCCCGAGCTGACTAGGGTGAAACATATGTTGATGTGCTCTTGAGCAAGGCACTTAACCCTAATTTCTCCTGTAAGTTGCTCTGGATAAGAGCGTCTGCTAACTGACTAAACATGTAAAGAATAAAAGAAAGACGATAACCCCCAGAATATGTGATATATTCAGACAACACTTATTGAGTGTTATTTATTATTTAAGTGCAGATAGGCCTAGCTATTCTGTCTAAGAGATGACTGCTAGGGGACAGATAGGCCTAGCTATTCTAGTCTGAGAGATGACTGCTAGGGGACAGATAGGCCTAGCTATTCTAGTCTGAGAGATGACTGCTAGGGGACAGATAGGCCTAGCTATTCTAGTCTGAGAGATGACTGCTAGGGGACAGATAGGCCTAGCTATTCTATCTGAGAGATGACTGCTAGGGGACAGATAGGCCTATCTAGCATGTCTGAGAGATGACTGCTAGGGGACAGATAGGCCTAGCTATTCTAGTCTGAGAGATGACTGCTAGGGGACAGATAGGCCTATCTAGTCTGAGAGATGACTGCTAGGGGACAGATAGGCCTAGCTATTCTAGTCTGAGAGATGACTGCTAGGGGACAGATAGGCCTATCTAGTCTGTCTGAGAGATGACTGCTAGGGGACAGATATGCCTATCTAGTCTGTCTGAGAGATGACTGCTAGGGGACAGATAGGCCTATCTCGTCTGTCTGAGAGATGACTGCTAGGGGACAAATAGGCCTAGACATTCTAGTCTGAGAGATGACTGCTAAGGGACAGATAGGCCTAGCTATTCTAGTCTGAGAGATGACTGCTAGGGGACAGATAGGCCTAGCTATTCTGTCTGAGAGATTACTGCTAAGGGACAGATAGGCCTAGCTAATCAGCTAATCTGTCTGAGAGATGACTGATAGGAGACAGATAGGCCTAGCTATTCTAGTCTGAGAGATGACTGCTAAGGGACAGATAGGCCTAGCTATTCTGTCTGAGAGATGACTGCTAGGGGACAGATAGGCCTATCTATTGTAGTCTGAGAGATGACTGCTAGGGGACAGATAGGCCTAGCTATTCTAGTCTAAGAGATGACTGATAGGGGACAGATAGACCTAGCTATTCAAGTCTAAGAGATGACTGATAGGGGATGACATCGCTCTTCAATGCTCACAAATGGAGCATTGGTAATCAGGCCGTGCCAGCCAGCCAACAGCTATCCCTCTCTCACCCCCTCAGCCCAGACACACAGCAGACTTGGAGCGGACAAGCACTGGCCAAGACAGAGTCAGATAAATCCTAGACCTGGAACGTGCCAAGACTGGGTCAGATAAATCCTAGAACTGGAACGGGCCAGGACTGGATCAGATAAATCCTAGACCTGGAACGGGCTGTGTGTCTGTGGGTGTGTGTAGGCTACAGTATGTCCTATAGTTGATCTCTGGGCTGGCTCATTATACCATACCACCTACAGAGCCACATGGGACCCTGGCTGACTGGCTGGCTCCCACAGTCTGCTCTGCTCTACTAGTGACATCAGCTCAACCCGGGTATGACTGGGGGCATGCTGACACTGGAAAGGTCAGTGGGTCTGAGGAGAGGGTCCGGGGTAGTGGGTAGCAGTGAGGAGTGGGGAGAAGAGTGATGGAGAGAGCAGAGCTGGGCTTTATCCACCTCAGGCTGCATGGAGCTGGGTAGCTACACACAGCATCATCCCCCAGACACTCCCGATGCCATTTGTTGATCTGTCATGTTTTTCCACAGCCCTCCTACTGCCGCTACCCCTCTCTGCCTCTATTTTACACAATGGTGTGATCTGTGTTGAAAAGCTGCTAAACTACATGCAAGAAAACATCCACAGTAAGAATCTATAGTTGGAAATGATATATTGTGGTTTTATGAATATGCATCTCTGCAAAGTACAAGTTCTATTTCATTCTGAGTATCAAAAAACCATGACAGAAAGCAATTATAACACACATAATGGCATAATGCATTGTTTAACTACTACATCAAATAGCTAATTAGTAAAACTAATAATACCATCTATATTTCACTGGTATTCCTCTCAGGTGATATTAGTGCTTGACTGTTCGTGTCTGTGTGTTTATGACTGAGCCACGCTGCACAGTGCCAGTCAACGGCAGACTGAAGGCATCCTAATTCATCCCAGATCCCACAAGAGGAGATGGAGTCTGTAGGAGCTTTGTAAACAAGCCTCACATACAGACATAAACGTCCTGTTAGCTAAACCACCAGTACATAATATCCTGTTCCCATAGTAACCAACAGATGAGCCCTAATCAGAACGTTCTCTACCATTGTCCTCTGTCTAATAGAAGATACAGAGGCACAGCTTATTACAGCCACACCGGGGTTCATATCCCTGTCACCTGTGGTGAACCCCATTTAGAATCCAGGCATGACTCTCGCAGGTTCTCTACGTCTGCTTTCTTCTTCTGCCTCTGGAATGAACACCAAATGTCAACGATATAAAGAGGCATCCCAGTTCAGTGACAAACTGTTTACACCCGCTCTGAGAGGCTTGGGCTTGTCGGGATCAAGTCAGATGTGACAGATATCTGGGTTCTTAATGCAGTGTTTATGTCATGGTTTTGATATTGGAGCTAATGGGAGTCGGCTGAGATAAAACAAAGAGCAGCAGTCACAGTGCAGCCGGCTGGCTGACATAAATTGTGGAATTTCAGATAGCATTTGACAAAGGCATTTCCAATGGGTTGAGAAGTGTGTTTACAGCCGCATTAAAGCAAGGAGTCACCTTCATTTCTTATATTCCCCCAAGTTATTTTAGAAAACGACTGGAACAGAACTATCCAGCTGAGATCTTATTTCCTCACTCAGGCAGGGTTCTCTATGTACCTGCCATTCCAGTCAGATTGAATGGGCATTGGGCTTACAAATGATTTCTCTGATATAGGCAAATTTCCCATGGGAATAAAAGCTTTGCAAGATGCCAGTGTTCCAGAATAGCATGGGCCCATGGCCAATGTAAAATACAAATGAGAAATGCTTTCAGATCTAATTCTCTAAAATTCCATGTTAAAAACCATTTGTGTGGACAGAGTATGGACTGTAAAGTGTATGCAGAATTCTAAAATCATGAGGGATCGAAAAACACAGAGGATCCAATAGTGAATATTGTGCAGCTCAGTGTTACAACTGGTGACCACTGACAAGTTTTAATCACACTAAAGCAGTTCATTGTGTATTTTGATGAATTTAACATGCTTCTATTCATGTGAGAAAAAAATATTCAATTTTATGTGGCATGGCAAACCAGACAAAGTTAAAAAGGGCCTATTCATATCATGAACATGAGTTTGGAGGGTTAAAACGATGAAATATTAAAGCATTAAACCTCTCAGGAGTGGTTGTTGAGTCATAATGGCTGTGTTAAGATGGACCTATAAACAGTACTGTTAGGAGGTCTGAAAAAACACAATCAATCAATGGCAAATGTAATTATACTCTTAAGTATTTATTCTTAGGGCAATCCCAGTAGAAATGGTACAAATAGAGGTTCCATCGAAATACAAAATAGTATTGCAATGGACTGGGATTTATGGGTTAGTCTGCAGACATCTGAAGGTGTAATTAAGATTAGAGGGTTGGTTGGTTGATTTGATGATGATGTACTTGGAGTCCAGTATAAATATGAAGGGACTATACATGTTGTTTTTAAAAAAAACACAAAAAAAATGATTTAAGTAATATTATTTGATAAACTAATCTGTCTGCTAGTTTCATAGCTGATGTAAAATGCTTGGTGTTTTTCTCACAGGGAAAGAGCAATGCATTTTAATTGGCGGATGCAGATATCACTAGAAGTGTCCCTAATCTCTCTCCAAGTTCTTTTTTTTTGTCACGACACAGGAGAATGGAAAAAAAGAAGAACAAAATGGAGGAAAAAATGTCATTCACCTCGTTCTGCAAGACTGCAGAACGCTTTCAGGGGAAAAGAAGACGTATTCCTTTGAATGATGTGCGGATCCGGGGAATATTGCAGAGGCAATTACTGGGGCAGAAATCAGTTTTCTCTGAAATAGCTGTTGAGAAAAGCGTCTGCACATCAACAACAGATAAGATGTATGTGGCACAAGGCTTTGATGCTCTCTGCAACAGCTCAAATTGTGCTTAAAAAGTGGAAGAGCAGCTCCAGGAACAAATAGGTAGATTTGAACATTAGATGAGAAGCAGCTCACAGAGGGTTTTCTATCTGTCTATCCTTCTGACAATGGACGGATGAACAAACAAGGGGGAAAACATGATAGATGACAGAAAAAACGACAACACAGATAGTCACAGAAAATCACATAGCATAGTCGACACATTCATGGGCTGATATATAGAAACAGATGAATAGATGCACTATGAGATGAATTGTTTTATATTTTTTGTTGTTTTCCATTGCAGGTCTTCACAAAAAACCTAAGCGTGATATGAAACAATTTGAGTATACATCTTCATCGACAACGACAGTTTTCTAGTAGGAAAGTTGCACTTTACAGCAGTTACAGTGCCTTTGGAAAGTATTCAGACCCTTTGACTTTTTCCACATTGTCATGTTACAGCCTTATTTTAAAATTGATTAAAATGTTGTTGTTTTTTTCATCAATCTACACACAATACCTCATAGTGAGAAAGCAAAAACAGGTTTTTAGACATTTTTGCTACTAACTTTTATTTTAAAAAAAATATCACATTTACATACAGCTGAAGTCGTAAGTTTAGCCAAATAAACTTAAACTCAGTTCTTCACAATTCCTGACATTTAATCAGAGTAAAAATTCCCTGTATTTGGTAAATTAGGATTATCACTTTATTTTAAGAATGTGAAATGTCAGAATAATAGTAGAGAGAATGGTTTTTTTCAGCTTTTATTTCTTTCATCACATTCCCAGTGGGTCAGAAGTTTACATACACTCAATTAGTATTTGGTAGCATTGGTTTTAAATTGTTTAACTTGGGTCAAACGTTTCGGGTAGCCTTCCACAAGCTTCCCACAATAAGTTGGGTGAATTTTGACCCATTCCTCCTGACAGAGCTGGTATAACTGAGGCAAGTTCGTAGGCCTCCTTGCTTGCACACAATTTTTCAGTTCTGCCCACAAATTTTCCATGGGATTGAGGTCAGGGCTTTGTGATGGCCACTCCAATACCTTGACTTTGTTGTCCTTAAGTCATTTTACCACAACTTTGTAAGTATGCTTGGGGTCATTGTCCATTTGGAAGACCCATTTGCGACCAAGCTTTAACTTCCTGACTGATGTCTTGAGATGTTGCTTCAATATATCCACATAATTTTCCTACCTCATGATGCCATCTATTTTGTGAAGTGCACCAGTCCCTCCTGCAGCAAAGCACCCCCACAACATGATGCTGCCACCCTCGGCTTGCAAGCCTCCCCTTTTTTCCTCCGAACATAATGATGGTCATTATGGCCAAACAGTTCTATTTTTGTTTCATCAGACCAGAGGACATTTCTCCAGAAAGTACGATCTTTGTCCCCATGTGCAATTGCAAACCGTAGTCTGGCTTTTTCATGGCGGTTCTGGAGCAGTGGCTTCTTCCTTGCTGAGTGGCCTTTCAGCTTATGTCGACATAGGACTCGTTTTACAGTGGATATAGACACTTTTGTACCTGTTTCCTCCAGCATCTTCACAGGGTCCTTTGCTGTTGTTCTGGGATTGATTTGCACTTTTCGCACCAAAGTATGTTCATCTCTAGGAGATAGAACGCGTCTCCTTCCTGAGCGGTATGACGGCCGCATGGTCCCATGGTGTTTATACTTGCATACTACTGTTTGTTCAGATGAACATAGTACCTTCAGGTGTTTGGAAATTGCTCCCAAGGATGAACCAGACTTGTGGAGGTCTACAATTTTCTTGGCTGATTTCTTTTGATTTTCCCATGATGTCAAGCAAAGAGGCACTGAGTTTGAAGGTAGGCCTTGAAATACATCCCCAGGCACACCTCCAAATTATGTCAATTGGCCTATCAGAAGCTTCTAAAGCCATGACTTAATTTTCTGGAATTTTCCAAGCTGTTTGAAGGCACAGTCAACTTAGTGGATGTAAACTTCTGACCCACTGGAATTGTGATACAGTGAATTATAAGTGAAATAATCTGTCTGTAAACAATAGTTGGAACAATTACTTGTGTCATGCACAAAGTAGATGTCCTAACCGACTTGCCAAAACTATAGTTTGTTAACAAGAAATGTGTGGGGTGGTTGAAAAACAACTTTAATGACTGCAACCTAAGTGTATGTAAACTTCCCACTTCAACTGTCAGTATTCAAAGCCTTTACTCAGCACTTTGTTGAAGCATCTTTGGCAGCAATTACAGCCTTGAGTCTTCCTGAATATGACGTTATAAGCTTGGCACACCTGTATTTGGGGAGTTTCTCCCATTCTTCTCTGCATATCCTCTCAAGCTCTGTCAGGTTTCATCCAGACATGGCATTCAGGCCATAGAGTTGAATATTGGTTTCACCAGACCAGAGCATCTTGTTTCTCGTGGTCTGAGAGTCTTTAGGTGCCTTTTGGCAAACTCCAAGCGGGCAGTCATGTGACTTTTACTGAAGAGTGGCTTCTTTCTGGCCACTCAACCATAAAAGCCTGATTGGTGAAGTGCTGAGAGATGGTTCTATTTCTGGAAGGTTCTCCCATCTCCACAGAGGAACTCTGGATTTCTGTCAGAGTGACTATCAGGTTCTTGGTCACCTCCTTGACCAAGGCCCTTCTACCCCGATTGCTTAGTTTGGCTGGGCAGCCAGCTCTAGGAAGAGTCTTGGTGGTTCCAAACTTCTTCCATTTAAAAATGATAGAGGCCACTGTGTTCTTGGGGAACTTCAATGCTGCAGACATTTTTTGGTACCCTTCCCCAGATCTGTGCCTCGACACAATCTTGCCTTGGAGCTCAACAAACAATTCCTTCGACATCATGGCTTGGTTTTTGCTCTGACAGGCACTGTCAACTGTGGGACCTTACATAGACAGGAGTGTGCCTTTTCAAATCATGTCCAATCAATGGAATTTACCACATGTGGACTCCAATCAAGTTGTAGAAACATCTCAAGGATGATCAATTGAAACAGGCTGCACCTGAGCTCAATTTCGAGTCTCATAGCAGAGATATCTCACAGAGAGACTAGTTTATGAGTGACTCTTGACCCAGCAGAGATATCTCACAGAGAGCCTAGTGATATGAGTGACTCTTGACCCAGCAGAGATATCTCACATACTAACAGACATACAGAGGAACATGTACAACAGAATAACTAATGTTTCCTATGTAGACTGAAAAAGTCTTTCAGCAAGCAGGTCTTTGAACTGGCAGATCAACAGAGTGATCTGATTCAGTGATCTCTCTCCTGACAGATTTGACAGCAGCTATTGTGAGGAACACGCTCTAACCACTAGGATACCTGCCACCAGCTACTGTTCAAACAATGAACAAACATCATTGTAGCCTTGTTAGAATCCCCTCAAAGGGTGCTTTGTTTAGAAGTAATAACTATGTGATTCAAGGCTATTTTGAAATGGTAAAAACAGCTGTAGCCATGTGTGTTTTTTAAATGATCTAATACGGGACTGAATACATTCAATCAGCAAATTAAACTGGGAAAATGTTGAAGGTTACTCTGGAAAGTATAAGAATATTTGCCAGGGCATATTATTTAGAAATCTGATTATTTTCCATGTGGGAAGCTAAGAGGCTTGCTTGCTGTTTTTAGCTATCTAGCTAGCAAGAGGCTAGCAGAGTAGCCTACAGTCTACTGGCAGGCAGAGCAATACAATCTCTGCTTTGTGAGTGTTGCTATTTGGGAGTCTACATATACATGGACCGGCGAAGTAACCAAAAGGTGCACTTTGCTCCAAAAAATCTGACTCCACCCAAGTGCACACACACGTGGTAAATGACAGAGTGATATGTTTATAGATCTTAAGAGGTGTCTCATTACTTTCTGAAAGTAATCTGTTATACAGTAGCATGCAGCTGCATGCTAAAGCCTTTACAGGTTTCTGAAAGTAATCTGTTATACAGTAGCATGTAGCTGCATGCTAAAGCCTTTACAGGTTTCTGAAAGTAATCTGTTATACAGTAGGATGCAGCTGCATGCTAAAGCCTTTACAGGTTTCTGAAAGTAATCTGCCATATAGTAGCATGCAGCTAAAGCCTTTAAAAGTTGCCTGTTGCTGTGCTTAGGTACTCTAAAACATCTGATGATGAGGACACAACGATGTTAAATGCTTCACAGGGTCCCTTGCTGTTCTGAAACGTCTGAGAGGTGTCAGTGTGTGCATGCAGGGTATCCATGAGAGATGAGTGCGCCTGTGCTACCTTCACAAAAGCCATTTAAAATGAAGTGTAGAAATCAGATTAAATGTGTGAAAACCAGCTCCCACAATAAAACAATGTGGAAAAAGAGGGATCTTTGAGCCAGAATAAAAGCAGCAAGCAGAGGATGTGGAATACAACGGAGAACCGAAACAATCAGAAGCCCATTGAATTCAATGAAGTACCTGATTATAACGATCCTGTAGAAAATGTATTTGGCATATGCCATGAGTACTGGAAGTAGGACTGTGGAATTGCTGGAACTAAGCATGTTAGTGAGTCACTGTGCAACAGAACAATCTTTCTGTTGTCCTTTTAATTGTGGTATTGTTGGAAAACGTCGGTGAGCATTGAAAAGGGTATGTAGAGTGTGGAGGTTGGAATGTCCATTTAGAATGCTACTGGCTGCCTGTGGCTGCTGTTTAGGTCATCTTTGGCAGTCTTGAGTCAAATTTGTCTGATTTAATTGATTGTAAGAAGAGAATGTACTTTGCATAATAAACATAAAGGAGGCATACTTAGTATATTTATAAAAATACTGAGGTACTGTATCTGTATTGTTGATTTAATCAAAACATATAATGTTTCATTGCTGTGTCTGACATGGCATAAATAGGAATTAGGCAGTCATTGTAAATAAGAATTTGCTCTTAACTGACTTGCCTAGTTAAATAAAGGTAAAAATGTAAATAGCTGAGATCATTTGGTTATCAATACGTTGTGTTACTAAATATACTACTTGTCAGATCAGCTTCAATATCTACACAACACTGCCCTTACTGCAAAGTAAGGAATAATACGTTGAGTTTCAAAATATGAAGAGATGCTTAGCATGAGCCACCCATTTTTTAAATGAAAAACGACATGCACGAACTGTGCTACGCTCCAAATAGCTGCGTTGCGTAAACTCTGCCGAGGCTCTTAGAGCTAATCCATAATTATTTTATCTTTCTCATTCTCTCCTCTCTTTCCTTCCCAAGCTTGTTGCTCTGCCCTAGGCCCCGTGGGACAGTGTTCTATGTGTGGGGCTGCTGAGGCATGGACACTAACACAGGGAGACACCCAGCTGGGATGAGTGGAGGGGAAGAGACTCCCCTGTCAGGCGCTGCACAGGCCCTGCCACCTCCGCTTAGCGTGACGCCGGCCATGAGGCCAAACAACAGTGTGGCAAACCAGTAGGTAGACATACATACATACGTACGTACGTACATACATACATACATACATACATACATACATACATACATACATACATACATACATACATACATACATACATACATACATACTAGAGGTCGACTGATTAATCGGAATGGCCGATCAATTAGGGCCGATTTCAAGTTTTCATAACAATCGGAAATAGGTATTTTTGGACACCGATTTGGCCGATTTGTATTTTAATTGTATTTTTACACCTTTATTTAATCTTTATTTAACCAGGCAAGTCAATTGAGAACACATTCTTATTTTCAATGACGGCCTAGGAACGAACGGTGGGTTAACTGCTTCGTTCAGGGGCAGAACCACAGATTTTCACCATGTCAGCTCGGAGATTCAATCTTGAAACCTTACAGTTAACTAGTTCAACGCTCTAACCACCTGATTACATTGCACTCCATGAGGAGCCTGCCTGTTACGCGAATGCAGTAAGCCAAGGTAAGTTGCTAGCTAGCATTAAACTTATCTTATAAAAAACAATCAATCAATCATAATCACTAGTTAACTACACATGGTTGATATTACTCATTTATCTAGCGTGTCCTGCATTGCATATAATCGATGTCGTTGCTCCAATGTGTACCTAACCATAAACATCAATGCCTTTCTTAAAATCAATACACAGAAGTATATATTTTTAAAACTGCATATTTAGCTAAAAGAAATCCAGGTTAGCAGGCAATATTAAACAGGTGAAATTGTGTCACTTCTCTTGCGTTCATTGCACGCAGAGTCAGTGTATATGCAACAGTTTGGGCCGCCTAATTTGCCAGAATTTTATGTAATTATGACCTAGCATTGAAGGTTGTGCAATGTAACAAGACTATTTAGACTTATGGATGTCAACCGTTCCGTATTTCACTGAAAGAATAAACGTCTTGTTATCGAGATGATAGTTTCCGGAGACTACCATATGAATGACCTAAGGCTCGTATTTCTGTGTGTTATTATGTTATAACTAAGTCTATGATTTGATGAGCAGTCTGACTGAGCGATGGTAGGCACCAGCAGGCTTGTAAGCATTAATTCAAACAGCACTTTCGTGCGTTTGACAGCAGCTCTTCGCTGTGCTTCAAGCATTGCGCTGTTTATGACTTCAAGCCTATCAACTCCCGGGATTAGACTGGTGTAACCGATGTGAAATGGCTAGCTAGTTAGCGGGGTGCGCGCTAATAGCGTTTCAAACGTCACTCGCTCTGAGACTTGGAGTGGTTGTTCCCCTTGCTCTGCATGGGTAACGCTGCTTTGAGGGTGGCTGTTGTCGATGTGTTTCTGGTTCGAGCCCAGGGAGGAGCGAGGAGAGGGACGGAAGCTATACTGTTACACTGGCAATACTAAAGTGCCTATAAGAACATCCAATAGTCAAAGGTTAATGAATTACAAAAGGTATAGAGAGAAATAGTCCTATAATTCCTATAATAACTACAACTTAAAACTTCTTACCTGGGAATATTGAAGACTCATGTTAAAAGGAACCACCAGCTTTCATATGTTCTCATGTTCTGAGCAAGGAACTTAAACGTTAGCTTTCTTACATGGCACACATTGCACTTTTACTTTCTTCTCCAACACTTTGTTTTTGCATTATTTAAACCAAATTGAACATGTTTCATTATTTATTTGAGGCTAAATTGATTTTATTTATGTCATATATTAAGTTAAAATAAGTGTTCATTCAGTATTGTTGTAATTGTCATTATTACAAATTTAAAAACATAAAATCGGCTGATTAATCAGTATTGGCTTTTTTTGGTCCTCCAATAATCAGTATCGGTATCGGCGTTGAAAAATCATAATCGGTCGACCTCTAATACATACATACATACATACATACATACATACAGACAGACAGACAGACAGACAGACAGACAGACAGACAGACAGACAGACAGACAGACAGACAGACAGACAGACAAGAAGACAGACAATCACAAACACAAACAGACTGACAGAAAATCCTAAACACAAACAGACATACAGTACAGACAGACAGACCGGCAGGCAGACAGCTAGACACTTCACAGACACACAACACTTCACGGACACATCCAAACACCCAAATAAATACTGTAATACAAACCTATCCTATAATATGAAATGGAGCACTGGCCCAGTCACTGGACATAGAGTTAGAGGCCCAGCCTGCGCTCCAGCCTCCTCCACAGAATGCACTCACCCTGGGGCTCAGCGTGCAGCCCTGCCTGTCCCTACCTCAGCCGCTCCCAGCGCTTACACCACCAAACAGATGGAACAAAGGAACCTAATTACCATGCAAAGCACAACATCCTTCAGATGCTAGGGGAAGCAGGCAGGGAGAACGCTAGCTGGTCCTGCAGGGGAGATCTCCCACCCATATGACCACCCAGGCATAAAGCAGAGGTCCCAGCTAGGCTGCAGGATGGGAGATGTGTAATCTCTAGGTACTTTAATTCACTATTAATCTTTCTTGCTAATCATTCAGCATGATACCCCGGAAGCCTGGAGCAACAGCCTGGCTGAGGCAGCAAGCCCTCTTCTCCTCTCTCCACTCCTCTCAGGGTAAAGTAATGAGCTCTGCCAGCATTAACAAATTATACAGTAGGAAGACGGGATCATTGAGGGAGAGAGGAGACAAACGAAGGTAATTATATTGGCTACTCTAGGAGAATCCCAGTACATCAGCTCAAAAAGCTGACCTTTATTTTGGGGACACTAAGGAACGTTGTGTCAGGAGGGCAGCCAGCATCTGAGAGAGGGGGAGATTATTAGGGGGGCTAATGATAGCATGTCACTGTAGGTGTAAAGGCTCCCTCCAACACAATTAGCTAATGGATTAAATACACCTGCTGCTGAACTGAGGCCCTCAGGGGCCCGATGCTTAGATCCTCTCATCTCTCACATAGAAAGGAAATACTCTCAAAAACAATGGCATGTTTTAAAGGATCTAAGCGTCGGGCCCCTGAGGGCCACCCCCTGAGGGCCTCGGTTCAGCAGCAGGTGTATTTAACCCATTAGCTAATTATGGTGGAGGGAGCCTTTACAGCTACAGTGGAACGCCATCATTAGCCCCATCATATAATTTCCCTCTCTCTCACTTTCAGTGCTTCAATCACAGAACGGTATATGCATCATGGCCAGAGGGAATTAAAGTGGTAAATTACCTAGAGATCTATACTCTAAGCTATCTCAAACAAGTAATGCTGTATGTTTCAACACTGTTACCGTGGAGAGTGTGAATGAGGTCATAGAGTGGGCGGTGCTGGAGCCCTTGGCTTTCCCAGCATGCCACAGGGCTCCTTGTCTTGGCCCCTGCACCCCTCACTACTGAGCAGGCTTTCTTTTACCCTGTCCTCGTCATTCTTCCATCCAAACATACCTCCACCTCTGCCCGCAATAGACTACCACTGAGCAGCAGCAGTTTCTTTCATATCCATTCCAATTATTAGCCCTGACGTCAGCCTAAGTTCCTTCTCATATCCTAATTATCTGTACCAATTTACATTTTGGCTTGGACTCTGCTAAGGAACTATGTTAATGTAAATGTTCCCGTCAGTCCAAGAGCCATTTAATTTAGGCCACATAACAGACCAATTAAATATGCTATTTATGCACAGTATGCAACTTTATTCTGAGTCTCCACTGCATTTCATCATTATGAGATAGAGAGAGAGAGAGAGAGAGAGAGAGAGAGAGAGAGAGAGAGAGAGAGAGAGAGAGAGAGAGAGAGAGAGAGAGAGAGAGAGAGAGAGAGAGAGAGAGAGAGAGAGAGAGAGAGAGAGAGAAGAGGGAAAGCTGATGGATAATGTTGAAGGGACACTCAGGTCCTCCTTAGATATAATGATTAAGGGAATTCATTCTGGAGCAGACTGCAGACGCAAATGATGTGGCTATGCTCTTAGGATAGAGGTCAATGTCTGAGCTGAAGCAAAAAAACGAGCAGGGATTGGTAGGAGGATGACTAAATGTAGTATTGTATACATAGTATGAACTATGTGCACTATGCTACAACAGAATATGTATTTGCTACAACAGAAAAGCTGCTTCAGTAGAGTGCAAGGTGGCTTGGCAGTGTTTCAAACACTATTATCAAACAGCTCTGGACACAATGGCCCTTCACAGGCAGCTACAAACAACTTCTGTAGCTAATATCAATGAAAATATACAACAAACACATTTGCTGTCATTCAACTACTAACACACAGCTTTTGTTTCCGTATCGTTTACATTTCATCAAATAAAAGGTCTGCTTTAAAGGCGTGAAGCTGCTGTGATTACAGTGTGTAGCTACGTGGGTGCAGATAAATAAATGGTGCTTTGTTGACGTTCTTAGAGAGTCATCTGGGGAGAAGACACAAGGCTGATGAAAGGAAGCCAGTGAGATATGAAATATGAATGAGGATAGACACACTAACACACACTGAGATGTTCACTGTCAAGTTGTACATATTTGAGGAGTTGTATTGTTCTTGCCTTGCTACTGATGAACAAGTCAACTGTGCAGAGTTGTAAGTGACGTGTCCAGTTATAGTGATTGGCAGCTGGCATCAGTTAGATGGCAGTTTCACTTTAGAAAACAAAATGAGCAACACATGAACAAGAGGAGAAAACAGGACTTTGGCAGATGGGTAGCCATATGGGGAGGACAGTAGGCTTGGGCTGCATACTGTATATTTGGAAATAGCCACGGGATGGTTTTTCAATACCGATGAAACTATTTCTTTGAAATTTTTCAACAAATTTTCTAGCTATTTTTTAAGTAAATAACTGCAGTCAACTTGTGCAATATGTTAGGAGATAAAGCAGATTTATTTCACCTGACACATTATTTTACATTATGACGTTTCTTAGTTCCCCAGCACAGTTGAGCCAGTCACGTGTTAGTTTGTAAATAGCACAACAGGAGCTGTGTATTGACAGGGGTCGCATTTTATATTGAAAGGCAGCAGTGGTTTTTGCTTCAAAGGTGTGTTCAGGGACGTGCAACTATAGTTTTCCTTCACAGAAAATATATTAGTGCAACACATTTGGAAGAAAATGACTTCATTTCCATCAGATAACAACAGAAGTGCAACGCTATTTGGCTGGAGCCACATAAGAGGCTAAATGAGCTTACAATGAAAAAGCAAGTTATTTTGTGCAAAAACGATGCATGGCCATCATATTTCTAATGTTCATCATAAAAAGAATGTAGCCAGCTACACTTCCTAATGTTTTACTTAAAGTTAATCTTGCATTTTACTGGAGAAAAATAGACTGAAGCTACACATCAGTTGGAACGCTGTCTGCTGATAGAGCGCTGGTTGGTTAATTCTCATCCAAATTTTAGAACTGAAGCTCAAAATTCGTTTGATGCCGAGCAAAAATTACAATAAGAACCATTTTAGATCTGCGTGTACAAAACGCATCAAGATGCACTATAAATACAGAAGTATGTGGACACCCCTTCAAGCTAGTGGATTTGGCTATTTCAGCCACACCTGTTGCTGACAGGTGTATAAAATCGAGCACACAGCCATGACATCTCCATAGACAAACATTGGCAGTAGAATGGCCTTACTGAAAAGCTCAGTGACTTTCAATGTGGCACAATCATAGGATGTCACCTTTCCAACAAGTCAGTTCGTCAAATTTCTGCCTTGCTAGAGCTTCCTCGGTCAACTGTAAGTGGTGTTATTTTGAAGTCGAAACATCTAGGAGCAACAACGGCTCAGCCGCGAAGTGGTATGCCACACAAGCTCACAGAACGTGATGCTGAGTGCTGAAGCGCGTAGCGTGTAAAACCTCGCAACACCCTCTACCAAGTTCCGAACTGCTTCTGGAAGCAACGTCAGCACAATAACTGTTCGTCAGGAGCTTCATGAAATGGGTTTCCATCGCTGAGCAGCTGCACTCAAGCCTAAGATCACCATGCACAATGCCAAGCTTCGGCTGGAGTGGTGTAAAGCTTGCCGCCATTGGACTCTGGAGCAGTGGAAATGCGTTCTCTGGAGTGATGAATCATGCTTCACCATCTGGCAGTCTGATGGACAAATCTGAGTTTGGCGGATGCCAGGAGAACGGTACCTGCTCGAATGCATAGTGCCAACTGTAAAGTTTGGTGGAGGAGGAATAATGGGTCTGTTTTTCATTGTTTGGGCTAGACCCCTTAGTTCCAGTGAAAGGAAATCTTAAAACTACAGCATACAATGACATGCTTGATGATTGCGCATCCAACTTTGTGCCAACTGTTTGGGGAAGGCCCTTTCCTGTTTCAGCATGGCAATGCCCCCATGCATAAAGCAAGGTCCATACAGAAATGGTTTGTCGAGATCGGTGTGGAAAAACTTGACTGGTCTGCACATAGCCCTGATCTCAACCCCATCGAACAGTTGGAACGCCGACTGTGAGCCAGGCCTAATCGCCCAACATCAGTGCCCGACCTCACTAATGCTCTTGTGGCTGAATGGAAGCAAATCCCTGCAGCAATCTAAAGGAAAGCCTTCCCAGAAGAGTGGAGGCCGTTATAGCAGCAAAGGGGGGAACAACTCCATATTAATGCACATGATTTTGGAATGACATGTTGATGAGCAGGTGTACACATACTTTTTGTCATGTAGTGTATTTCTTATGCATTAACACAAACCCTAGTTTAACTTTCTATATAAGTAAGTGGCTGAATTAATAAGGTGACGGGGCATCATATTGTCTTAGGTTTCTGCTGTGTTTGAGAAGTCAAAGCCTTTCGGATTAGTTATTTGTACAGCTGCCACTGCTTTCTTGATTTCATTTTTTCACTCTCTGTTCTCAGCGGTCTGCTCCTCCTCCCTCTTCTTAGAATAGGCAGGCCGGTTGCCCTAGCGACTCAAACTCCACACAGAAACAGCTTGTAGACCTGCTGTTGGAGAGCCAGTACTGCATGCGTCAAAACTTTGTTCATTTGTGCAATGTCGCTCGTTCTTATTCGCTTGTAAATGTCCAAACTCCCCAAAAATTATACTCAGTAGCTCCTATCTATATCTTTATGAGCTGGATTGCCTGTCTTTGCAATTCATTTATTTCCGTTTAAGATCGTTAGCATATTTAGCTAGCACCTCCATGGAAATTCGCTATTACTTGTGCTAATTATGTTAGCATTCTGGTAATAGACGCCACATGGGCTTTTTTTTGGGGTCACCCCCTTGTGTAATACCATATTATCCTGGGGTGAGAGAAGGATGGTATGACGATATGAAAATCTGGATACAGCTCAAACCTAGAGCCGAGAGCTCCAAACATGATTGTTCCAAATACAACTATACAGAGACCGGATTATAAAAATATGGCACTTACCTAACTGTGATATACTGCCTACAGCTGTTTTTTCTTCCATACATTCCAATTTCACTTCAGCAGTGTATTACTGAGCAGGTGAGCGCACACACACACCATCTTAGCGGACCGGCATATAAACAGTGTTGAGTGACTTTGAGCAGTGGGACAGCAGGGGCTATCATGTGCACTTGTCTCAGAGGGCATTTGTGTCTGCTGATTGTGTCGGCTGTCAAGGCCACATTACTGATGGCTCCTGACTTCAATTAATTTTCATCTAGTGGAGAGGCATAGTGAGAGGGGGCGGTCCACTGTGACATACAAACCACACCGCACCGCTCCAAATCACTGACTATTCATCTATTCAAATTAGGCTCCTGGGCTGAGCCAATAGCTGCCTGTTCCTTCTAGGCACACAGTGGAGAGGACAACATGATGATGACTAACTACATTACATGAACTCAACTGTACCTCTAGCCTCTTAATACCACTTTATAAACTCTACTGTAACTACAACCAAGTCCTCTACCTTTCATTCATGTTCTCCAACTCTACCTCCAGCCAACTGTACCTCCAATCAACTGTACCACCAATCAACTGTACCTCCAATCAACTGTACCTCCAATCAACTGTACCACCAACCAACTGTACCGCCAACCAACTGTACCTCCAATCAACTGTACCACCAATCAACTGTACCTCCAGCAAACTGTACCTCCAATCAACTGTACCACCAACCAACTGTACCACCAACCAACTGTACCTCCAATCAACTGTACCTCCAACCAACTGTACCTCCAACCAACTGTACCTCCAACCAACTGTACCTCCAACAAACTGTACCTCCAACAAACTGTACCTCCAATCAACTGTACCACCAACCAACTGTACCTCCAGTAAACTGTACCTCCAATCAACTGTACCACCAACCAACTGTACCTCCAACCAACTGTACCTCCAACCAACTGTACCTCCAGCCAACTGTACCTCCAGCCAACTGTACCTCCAGCCAACTGCACCACCAACCAACTGTACCTCCAACCAACTGTAACCCCATCCAACTGAACCTCCAACCAACTGTACCTCCAGCCAACTGTACCTCCAGCCAACTGAACCTCCAACCAACTGTACCTCCAACCAACTGTACCTCCAGCCAACTGTACCTCCAGCCAACTGTACCTCCAACCAACTGTACCTCCAACCAACTGTATCACCAACCAACTCTACCTCCAACCAACTGTACCACCAACCAACTGTACCTCCAACCAACTGTACCTCCAATCAACTGTACCACCAACCAACTCTACCTCCAGCCAACTCTACCTCCAACTACCTGTACCACGAACCAACTGTACCTCCAACCAACTGTTACCACCAATGAACTTTACCACCAAACAACTTTACCTCCAACCAACTGTACGACCAAAAAACTGTACCACCAACCAACTGTACCTCCAACCAACTGTACCTCCAACCAACTGTACCTCCAACCAACTGTACCTCCAACCAACTGTACCTCCAACAAACTGTACCTCCAACAAACTGTACCTCCAATCAACTGTACCACCAACCAACTGTACCTCCAGTAAACTGTACCTCCAATCAACTGTACCACCAACCAACTGTACCTCCAACCAACTGTACCTCCAACCAACTGTACCTCCAGCCAACTGTACCTCCAGCCAACTGTACCTCCAACCAACTGCACCACCAACCAACTGTACCTCCAACCAACTGTACCTCCATCCAACTGAACCTACAACCAACTGTACCTCCAGCCAACTGTACCTCCAGCCAACTGAACCTCCAACCAACTGTACCTCCAACCAACTGTACCTCCAGCCAACTGTACCTCCAACCAACTGCACCACCAACCAACTGTACCTCCAACCAACTGTACCTCCATCCAACTGAACCTCCAACCAACTGTACCTCCAGCCAACTGTACCTCCAGCCAACTGAACCTCCAACCAACTGTACCTCCAACCAACTGTACCTCCAGCCAACTGTACCTCCAACCAACTGCACCACCAACCAACTGTACCTCCAACCAACTGTACCTCCATCCAACTGAACCTCCAACCAACTGTACCTCCAGCCAACTGAACCTCCAACCAACTGTACCTCCAGCCAACTGTACCTCCAGCCAACTGAACCTCCAACCAACTGTACCTCCAACCAACTGTACCACCAACCAACTGTACCTCCAACCAACTGTTACCACCAACGAACTTTACCACCAAACAACTTTACCTCCAACCAACTGTACGACCAAAAAACTGTACCACCAACCAACTGTACCACCAACCAACTGTACGACCCACCAACTGTACCACCAACCAACTGTACCACCAACCAACTGTACATCCAACCAACTGTTAATACTAAACTCTTAATACTACTTTATAACCTCTTACAACTCTTAGAAAAGTGATCTTCTATAACTCTCCCACCTCTATCAACCCCCTCACCAAAATACCACAACTCTCTCTAGCCTCTCTGCCCCAGTACCTGACCACAGCCCAGTCAGCCCCAGCAAGCCCCAGCCAGGCCTCTCTCTGACCCAGCCAGGCCTCTTTCTGACCCAGCCAGGCCTCTCTCGGAAATAGCCAGGCCTCTCTCTGACCCAGCCAGGCCTCTCTCTGACCTAACCAGGCCTCTCTCTGACCCAGCCAGGCGTCTCTCTCTGACCCAGCCAGGCCTCTCTCTGACCCAGCCAGGCGTCTCTCTGACCCAGCCAGGCCTCTCTCTGACCCAGCCAGGCCTCTCTCTGACCCAGCCAGGCCTCTCTGTTTCCCAGCCAGGCCTCTCTCTGACCCAGCCAGGCCCGTTTGAAAGGCAACAATGTGCCGGATTAAAAGGGAAATAAATATCTCATCAGGAACTCTCCAACAACAGGAGCGTGAACAGTGTGGCAGCCAGCCAAATGGATGGAGGGCACAGATAAGCTTCCTCTGCTTTCTCACAGTCAATCCAAGCTAGTCTCACTCGCTCTCTGCTGTATCACTGGAACACACATGTATGCACTCTCTCTCACACACACACACACACACACACACACACACACACACACACACACACACACACACACACACACACACACACACACAAAACAATGTCAGCCAGCCAGCAGTAAATCACATGCAGTAATATGGACCCTCAGGAATAATTCAGTGCTTGACCTTTGACTTGTTTTTGTCCTTCAGTTATTCATGTAACTTAACGCACACAGTAATGTTTTCTCAGAGTTGTATCTTGTTTTTTTTTGACTGAATGTTTTGGCTTTGTTTCTGTGAATAATTACTGAATTGATCTCCATAGCAGTGCCCTTTGAGAGGTGTCTGTGTGTGTGTGTGTGTGTGTGTGTGTGTGTGTGTGTGTGTGTGTGTGCGTGTGTGTGTGTGTGTGTGTGTGTGCGGTAATGACTAGAGCTTAAACAACACTATTGTAAACATGGGATTCAGCTGTATACAGTGCATTCGGAAAGTATTCAGACACCTTTCGTTTTTCAACATTTTGTTTTGTTACAGCCTTATTATAAAATTGATTAAATATACATTTTTACTCATCAATCTAGACACAATACCCTATTAAGATAAAGTGAAAACATGTTTTACAGAAGTATTCAGACCCTTTGCTATGAGACTCGAAATTGAGCACAGGTGCATCCTGTTTCCATTGATCATCCTTGAGATGTTTCTACAACTTGATTTGAGTCCACCTGTGGTAAATTCAATTGATTGGACATGATTTGGAAAGGCACACACCTGTCTCTATAAGGTTCCACAGTTGACAGTGCATGTCAGAGCAAAAACCAAGCCCTGAGGTCAAAGGAATTGTCCCTAGAGCTCAGAGACAGGATTGTGTTGAGGCACCGATGTGGGGAAGGGTACCAAAAAATGTCTGCAGCATTGAAGGTCCCCAAGAACACATTGGCCTCCATCGTTCTTAAATGGAAGAAGTTTGGAACCACCAAGACTATTCCTAAAGCTGGCCACCTGGCTAAACTGAGCAATCAGGGGAGAAGGGCCTTGGTCAGGGAGGTGACCAAGAACACAATGGTCACTCTGACAGAGCTCTAGAGCTCCTCTGTGGAGATGGGAGAAACTTCCAGAAGGACAACCATCTCTGCAGCACTCCACCAATCAGGCCTTTATGGTAGAGTGGCCAGACGGAAGCCACTCCTCAGTAAAAGCACATGGAGTTTGCCAAAAGTCCGAGCTCTGGCTGGGCCACTCAAGGGCATTTTGGTTTTTGTACCCTTGCCCAGATCTGTTCCTCAACACAATTCCTTCGACCTCATGGCTTGGTTTTTGCTCTGACATGCACTGTCAACTGTGGGACCTTATACATTATAGTCAGGTGTGTGCCATTCCAAATCATGTCCAATGAATTGAATTTACCACATGAGGACTCCAATGAAGATTTAGAAACATCTCATTAATGATCAATGGAAACAAGATGCACCTGAGCTCAATTTCAAGTCTCATAGCAAAAGGTCTTAATACCTACAGTTGAAGTCGGAAGTTTACATGCACCTTAGCCAAATACATTTAAACTCAGTTTTTCACAATTCCTGACATTTAATCCAGGTAAAAATGCCCTGTCTTAGGTCAGTTAGGATCACCACTTTATTTTATGAATGTGAAATGTCAGAATAATAGTAGAGAGAATGATTTATTTCAGCTTTTATTTATTTTATCACATTCCCAGTGGGTCAGAAGTTTACATACACTCAATAAGTATTTGGTAGCATTGCCTTTAAATTGTTTAACTTGGGTCAAATGTTTTGGATAGCCTTCCACAAGCTTCCCACAGTAAGTTGGGTGAATTCTGGCCCATTCCTCCTGACAGAGCTGGTGTAACCGAGTCAGGTTTGTAGGCCTCCTTGCTCGCACACACTTTTTCAGATCTGCCCACAAATGTTCCATAGGATTGAGGTCAGGGCTTTGTGATGGCTTCTCCAATACCTTGACTTTGTTGTCCTTAAGCCATTTTGCCACAACTTTGTAAGTATGCTTGTGGTCATTGTCTATTTGGGAGTCCCATTTGCGACCAAGCTTTAACTTCCTGACTGATGTCTTGAGATGTTGATTCAATATATCCACATAGTTTTCCTACCTCATGATGCCATCTATTTTATGAAGTGCACCAGTCCCTCCTGCAGCAAAGCACCCCCACAACATGATGCCGTGCTTCACGGATGGGATGGTGTTCTTCAGCTTGCAAGCCTCCCCCTTTTTCCTCCAAACATAACAATGGTCATTATGGCCAAACAGTTCTATTTATGTTTCATCAGACCAGAGGACATTTCTCCAAAAACTACGATCTTTGTCCCCATGTGCAGTTGCAAAACATACACAGGCATTTTTTTGCGGTTTTGGTGCAGTGGCTTCTTCCTTGCTGAGCGGCCTTTCAGGTTATGTCGATACAAGACTCGTTTTACTGTGGATAGAGATACTTTGTACATGAATCCTCCAGTATCTTCACAAGGTCCTTTGCTGTCGTTCTCGGATTCATTTTCACTTTTCGCACCAAAGTATGTCCATCTCTAGGAGACAGAACGCGTCTCCTTCCTGAGTGGTATGACGGCTGCGTGGTCCCATGCTGTTTATACTTGCGTACTATTGTTAGTACAGATGAAAATTGTACCTTCAGGCGTTTGGAAATTGCTATCAATGATGAACCAGACTTGTGGAGGTCTACAATTTGTTGTATGAATGTTTTGGCTGATTTCTTTTGATTTTCCCATCATGTCAAGCAAAGAGGCACTGAGTTTGGTAGGCCTTGAAATACATCCACAAGTACACCTCCAATTGATATAAATTAGGTCAAATAGCCTATCAGAAGCTTCTAAAGCCATGACATAATTCTCTGTAATTTTCCAAGCTGTTTAAAGGCACAGTCAACTTAGTGTATGTAAACTTCTGACCCACTGGAATTGTGATACAGTGCATTATAAGTGAAATAATCTGTCTGTAAACAATTGTTTGGAAATGCACAAAGTAGATGTCCTGACCGACTTGTCAAAACTATAGTTTGTTAACAAGAAATGTGTGGAGTGGTTGAAAAACTAGTTTTAATGACTCCAACCTAAGTGTATCTAAACCTCCGACTTCAACTGTATGTAAATAAGGTATTTCTGTTTTTAACTTTTAATATATTAGCAAAAATGTCAAAAATCCTGTGTATAGGGTAATGTGTGCAGATTGCTGAGATTTCTATTTTATTTAATACATTTTAGAATAAAGATGTAACGTAACAAAATGTGGGAAAAGTCATGGGGTCCGAATACTTTCCGATGGCACTTTATAAGGGTCTGTTCTGTGCTCTATGGTAACCGTTAGAGAGGACCTATGTGAGAGCATGCCAGTGCGCCAGTCGACTGTCTCAGGGGACACTAGTAGGACATGTCAGCAGCCTGGCTCTCACCCAAATCTCTCCTGAGTTGACAGATAGCCCAGAGGCCTATAGCTACAGCTCTAACTAATGTTTACTAAGATCCCCCTGAGGAATTGTGCGATGTTTGCTAGTCACATACAATCCTTGACAAACAAATGACTATCTAGAGAGAAACATTATCTTACTGATACATACATGTACCCTACACACTAACCGTAACCCTAGTCACAAATACAGAAACACACATGCACACCTGGGTTCTGAATAATTATTGAAATGTAATGTAATGTAAATCTGCACACACAAACACAAAACACAACACAACACAAACACAGTTACGCCCTTGAGGAGTGCAGATAGAACAAGAGGACATCCTGAATGGGAGAATTAATCCATGAACTGCAGGACAGACAAAGAAAATATTATTTGCCGTTAAGAGAACTCTCACCCGTTAAGACAACTCTCTCCCATTAAGACAACTCTCTCCCATGAAGACAACTCTCACCCGTTAAGACAACTCTCTCCCATGAAGACAACTCTCACCCGTTAAGACAACTACCTCCTATTAAGACATAACTCGCTCCCGTTAAGACAACTCTCTCCCATTAAGACAACTCTCTCCCATGAAGACAACTCGCACCCGTTAAGACAACTATCTCCAGTTAAGACATAACTCTCTCCTGTTAAGACATTACTCTCTCCCGTTAAGACAACTATTTCCTGTTAAGACATAACTCTCTCCTGTTAAGACATTACTCTCTCCTGTTAAGACATTACTCTCTCCCGTTAAGACATTACTCTGTCCCGTTAAGACATTACTCTCTCCCGTTAAGACATTACTCTCTCCCGTTAAGACATAACTCTCTCCCATTAAGACATAACTCTCTCTCCCGTTAAGACATTACTCTCTCCCGTTAAGACATTACTCTCTCCTGTTAAGAGTGGCTTTGGTTTAAAGTGAAGAGGTGCTGCATGTTTATGGAGAAGATGACAGAAACGCTCAGAGACCACAATATCTGCTTACCTGTAAGTCATTGGGATGCAGTGTTGCTTTAAACCCTATGGCATTAAATCTCTGGCTGATTAAACAACTCCTCTGTTTCCTCTGAGGCAGCCTGACTGACGACAGAACTACTGGGTCTGGAGCAAGCCCCTGTTCTGCTCTCCAAGGAACCATCATTTAGAAGACACTACTCTACCACAGAGGGCACTGTAGTTACATAGGTACTGTAGTTAAATATTATTACTGCTGCAAATCTCATTTCCCCTCAACACCAACCACATCAATTTAATGACCTGCAAGCAGCTTAGACGTCCTTTATACCCGGTGAGGGCACTTTCCCCTTAAGCAGCTAGCGTTTATGCACTGAAGTTGTGTATTATATCTCTAAGATGAGAGCCTAGGCTGTGGATGTGTATCTTCTAACAGTACACTGGAATAAGCAGGTTTTAAGTCATCAAAGGAATGGTCTTATTACTAGTGACTGGGATGAGCTGACAGCCATATAGAAACTTCTTGGATGTCTTCGCTCCTCACATCACAGAATGAGCACCCCCCCCAACACCCCTCCAACATCCCTCCAACATCCCTCTCCCAACAACGCTGTCTATCTCCCCATCCTGAAGGATTTCACAAACAGCTTGAGAAGCAGAAATAAATCAACTCAACCCCCTTCGTTTGCATTTTTAATCAGTCGGCCCATGCAGTAGCCACTCACTCTGCCTTCCATCCTTCACTGAGTCTGTAAGTGTGAAGTCATTGTTACTCAGAGTTTCGGTTACAGTGGAAGTGACACTCATTCTACCACCATATAGAACGCAATCTGCGGGAAGGCAGATAAGAATTGGATATAATTGGATAAAAGGCGTCATTGAAAAATGTATTCAAATAAACGTTTTATTTTCTTTAATCAGTGTTGGATTCAAGTCTTCCTCGGGCCTGCTCAATCAGGAATCTGTGACTCGTGGATTTGGATTTTTAAAAATCTAAGCCCCTTCCTAACCAAAGCAGAATTTTTGTTGTTACATGGTTTGCTAGAAATGTAATAAATCTCTGCCAGCTCTATGCATCATTCCTTTTCCACCAGACTCAGAGTGGCCCGTTACATCCAGGCAGTAAATGATGAGGGAGCCAGCAAACCAAAACTGCAGAGAGGGAGATTGAAGAAGAACTATAAACACCGCCACTGAACCATATAATTGCAAAAGAATACGCCTAGCTGAAATATTAGCCTTATTTCTAATGTGTGACCTTGCGTTTAGTTAAAGCAAGGCAGTCATCTAAACCCTTCAGTAAACTGTGAGTAGCACAGCCAGCCACTGGTGCTTCTATACATGTAGCTATATCCTTCATACTGTATCAGAAAGCATCATCATTACATTTTGCCATGAAGGACAAGTGTCACTTTCTGATTGTTAACAACAAAAAAGACAACAACAACAAAAATACACAATTGCAGGGTTGCTTTTCCCAAGATCTCCATTCCAGCCTCTACCTATATCGCCTTGTTTGGCCGCAGCATGTCTGGGCTGATATTTCTGTGAGGGCTGCGGGATCCACTGCTGGTTTGAGGCTGGTGGGTGACACAGCACACAGGTCCACAGGAGCATCCACCACCGCCCCGTCAGCCTGCCGAAACACACTGTGTGAAATCCATGAGCAGCAGGTATTTCTTCTTTTTTCAAAGCTCATAAAATGGCCGCCAACACAGGGGCTCTCGCAATAACATCTGCATGATGAATTCACCGTTGTTTGCCAGGGAGATCTTTGCGTGCCGGCTACTTCATCACTTTGTGTTTGGTTTATTTATTTATTTTTGGTACAACATAATATTCTCCATATTATGTTCTCCGCATTTACGCAAATGAGGAAGCCGGGAAAACCGCCATAATTATGTTTTTATTTATGTGGCAGTCACTGACCATTACGCCAGTGGAGGTTGTAATAGCCACTTTCCGCTGGTAATTTGCACATTTGAATCCAAGTTCAAGAGGGAGTCTTCTAAACACTATCTGTGGTTTAACATGGTAATCATGGGATGGGGAGAGCAGTGACCTGGACTAGTGCATGGAGACCCAGAGGAACCTGCTGCCTTACAGAAACACTGGACCATCATGTACTTTAATTACCAACGAGTTGGACCTAATAACCGTCTTAGATAAACTGGCTCTTTTTGAAGGAGGATCAGTGAATTATATGGCCCTCCCATTTTTCTGGGCTTGAAACCTGGAGAAAAATACTACTATGGCAACAAGAATGGAAGATGTTTTTCCTGGCTGGAAGCTGAAAAGCCCAGTGGGAAGCGTGGTTAACTGAAGTATACAACTGGGTTCTATAAATCAGATCGGTCTATGGTTTAAAGGATACCACAGGTTTGGAACGCCCTTTTCTCCATTCGTACACACACACACACACACACACACACACACACACACACACACACACACACACACACACACACACACACACACACACACACACACAATGCTCCAATAGAAATCCCATACAAACTGTCTGTGGTATTCAATTCTGACCAGCTACAGCAGTGTTTCTTCAGTTGAAGTGTAAAGCCTAGAGGAACTAGTCAGAGTCTTGACTTCTCCAACAAGGGCACTTGGGCTTTAACAGCCAGCCTGTGTGCACTGTTTAATTCTAGTTTCCTACTCAAGTTATCCTTGTTCCTGTGTCTTCAGTGGAACTCACAACCCACTTAAAGACCCAAATGACTAATGTCTCTGATAATTCAAATCAGCACCCTCGTAAATGTCAATAGGTAGCAGCAGCCACTGTAATTGTGGCAGAGGAACGTTTGCATCAGATACCATCTCTAGGATTGGGGAAATTCAAGACAATAATTAATTGGAACGGAGGCACTTCCTCCTCCCTCCCTGCCTGCCACCTGTGTGTAAATAATTGAGTTTGATTGACAGGTCGAACACAGAGGAGAAAGAGCTCCTTTTTAATGTGTGCGTTCTCAATAGTAGGGGGTCGGTTGTGTTAGTACTGTGTGTGTTCTCCCTGGTAGGGGTTCATTGTGTTAGTACTGTGTGTGTTCTCCCTGGTAGGGGTTCATTGTGTTAGTACTGTGTGTGTTCTCCTGGTAGGGGTTCATTGTGTTAGTACTGTGTGTGTTCTCCCTGGTAGGGGTTCATTGTGTTAGTACTGTGTGTGTTCTCCCTGGTAGGGGTTCATTGTGTTAGTACTGTGTGTGTTCTCCTGGTAGGGGTTCATTGTGTTAGTACTTTGTGTGTTCTCCCTGGTTGGGGTTCATTGTGTTAGTACTGTGTGTGTTCTCCCTGGTAGGGGTTCATTGTGTTAGTACTGTGTGGTCCCTCCATATGTGCTTCTCACCCTGTGTGCTGTATGTTTAGTGCCCCTGCCCAGCTCTGTGCCATGGCGGTAGAGGGAGTGCGGGCATCACTGGTACTAATGGACACCATCAGTAGCTGTGAGAGGGCAGGACAGGCACTGACTTCTTCTCTTCCATCGCTCCCACTGTCTGTCTGCAGCCAAGATCAAGACAGAAGCAGCCAACACAGAGAGATTAACTGGCTTTGATCTGCTTGGGTAAACCTCCCAGAGTTCAGTGAGCGGCTCGCCCTGCCTGGTTGTCAGGGTCAACCGGCTCCATGTGAACCGTGAGGAGTTACCTTTCTCTGCTTGCCCTGCCTTCTTTCCTATATCTCAGTGACTCCGGACTTCAGCCAAGTCTCTCTTTACCATTAGGCAGTTATAACCATACCCAAACCCCCACCTGTTAAACCTCACAGCTGTATAAACATAGCAATATCAGTCTGTCAGATATGAGTGACAGTTATACAGCATCAACCAACAGCTCCCATCCCTCTGCTGGTTAGATGAGAGGCTACACTGGGATAGGCCTATGACTTTGTGTCTTCTCAGAGGAAAATATACCCATTGTTGGGTCCATTCCTCCTGCATGTTTAACCATTTGACCTGGCTGTGGTTGGGCCCACCTCCTGTGTTAATCCCTCCGCAGGGAAAACTAGGCCATTGTCACATGAGGTGTCAGGGAAACAGGCCATTAGGGGACACACATTCTGACCTGGCTCTGTATTCACAACCTGCTGATCTTCTGAACTAGCATCTGATCTGTGGCCACTTTTATGTACCTCGGAGAGAAAGATCTAAGCATGATAACCTGTGGAATAATCCTGCTCAGTCCGTCATCATGACCCAGACTAGTTTAAAGAAATACCATCAAATACAAAATGAGTATTCACTGGAATACATCCAGCACTAAATGAATCTATAATTCAACACAGTATCATGAATTGGTAATAACAATGTTGCCTGGCAGGTTTTTGCATCAAAGCCTTTTACATTATTCCCTTTAACTGGTGCATGAGCATAGTATGCACATTTGTACCTTATGAACCTTATGAACAATAAGTATGCAAGACAACAAGGCAGCCTGTGTAACTCTGGTTGAACCACCTGAGCTGGTGACTGATGGCAGACGGACTGAGCTATAAAAACCCAGCCCTGACTAACAGACAATGTGGAACTTCATCTACAGTCAAGCACACAGTTACAGCTGACAAATGCCGTGAACGTAATGTTGATGAGGACCATCCAGTTGGGACCAGAGACCAATCAACCAACAGGCTTCTCCATGGAGAGTTGAGAATAGGACGCTGGGTCTGGGTCAGGTTACTATAGTCACACTCTGCTCTGCCCACCATGGTTTAGCCGAGCATTGGTGGTCTGGGTTTCAACCCCTGGGCAATTGGGTACTACCCTCAGGCTGTGCACATTGTTATTCCACCCTCGCCCCTTCCGGCCATAACTGAGCTGAAACCCGAGCAGTCATTTGGTGAGAAGAGAGAAGGAGGAGGAGAGGAGCACAGCCCTTTTAACTCAACATGGGGAGAATCACACCACCACACATCTCCGGTTTCTCTCCTGGCTGTCTGTAATCTGGGAGCTGAGACTACATGATGCAGGCTGCAGCCATCAAAGCCTGCAGTACGGACAGACTCCAGGCTGGTACAGTTCCTGTGACTGCAGGCTGCAGTAAAGACAGACTCCAGACTGGTACAGTTCCTGTGACTGCAGGCTGCAGTAAAGACAGACTCCAGACTGGTACAGTTCCTGTGACTGCAGGCTGCAGTAAAGACAGACTCCAGACTGGTACAGTTCCTGTGACTGTGGGTGGGGTTATATCCTTCCTGTTTGGCCCTGTCCGGGGGTGTCCTCGGAGTGGGCCACAGTGTCTCCTGACCCCTCCTGTCTCAGCCTCCAGTATTTATGCTGCAGTAGTTTATGTGTCGGGGGGCTAGGGTCCGTTTGTTATATCTGGAGTACTTCTCCTGTCCTATTTGGTGTCCTGTGTGAATCTAAGTGTGCGTTCTCTAATTCTCTCCTTCTCTCTTTCTCTCTCTCGGAGGACCTGAGCCCTAGGACCATGCCCCAGGACTACCTGACATGATGACTCCTTGCTGTCCCCAGTCCACCTGGCTGTGCTGCTGCTCCAGTTTCAACTGTTCTGCCTTATTATTATTCGACCATGCTGGTCATTTATGAACATTTGAACATCTTGGCCATGTTCTGTTATAATCTCCACCCGGCACAGCCGGAAGAGGACTGGCCATCCCACTTATGCTCTCTCTAACTCTCTCTTTCTTTCTCTCTCTCGGAGGACCTGAGCCCTAGGACCATGCCCCAGGAATACCTGACATGATGACTCCTTGCTGTCCCCAGTCCACCTGACTGTGCTGCTGCTCCAGTTTCAACTATTCTGCCTTATTATTATTCGACCATGTTGGTCATTTATGAACATTTGAACATCTTGACCATGTTTTGTTATAATCTCCACCCGGCACAGCCAGAAGAGGACTGGCCACCCCACATAGCCTGGTTCCTCTCTAGGTTTCTTCCTAGGTTTTGGCCTTTCTAGGGAGTTTTTCCTAGCCACCGTGCTTCTACACCTGCATTGCTTGCTGTTTGGGGTTTTAGGCTGGGTTTCTGTACAGCACTTTGAGATATCAGCTGATGTACGAAGGGCTATATAAATAAATTTGATTTGATTTTGATTTGACTGCAGGCTGCAGTACGGACAGACTCCAGACTGGTACAGTTCCTGTGACTGCAGGTTGCAGTAAAGACAAACTCCAGGCTGGTACAGTTCCTGTGACTGCAGGTTGCAGTAAAGACAGACTCCAGGCTGGTACAGTTCCTGTGACTGCAGGCTTCAGTAAATACAGACTCCAGGCTGGTACAGTTCCTGTGACTGCAGGTTGCAGTAAAGACAGACTCCAGACTGGTACAGTTCATGTGACTGCAGGTTGCAGTAAAGACAGACTCCAGACTGGTACAGTTCCTGTGACTGCAGGTTGCAGTAAAGACAGACTCCAGGCTGGTACAGTTCATGTGACTGCAGGCTGCAGTAAAGACAGACTCCAGGCTGGTACAGTTCCTGTGACTGCAGGTTGCAGTAAAGACAGACTCCAGGCTGGTACAGTTCCTGTGACTGCAGGCTTCAGTAAATACAGACTCCAGGCTGGTACAGTTCCTGTGACTGCAGGCTGCAGTAAGAACAGGTGCAACACTGGAACTTTTACTAAGAGATTCCCTCAATTAATTGAGATGAAGTCTAGATCCAACCCCTATACATGAGAACAAACAGTTCTGACATTTCACAATTAACCCCCTGGGGTTTGTAACTGACAATCACTTTAAAATACCAACTGACAGTGTAGCACTGTGCTGCATGCCTTTGTCTTTTCACAGCCACAATTGTTGTTGTATGACTGTGGTTAGTGGCCCGGAGCCAGCTGGCGGTGGCTGTGGGAGCTGTCATTGTCCTGTGGCGAGCGGGAACATTCTCCAGACCTCAGTGGGGACAGGTCAGGACAACCTGCCACCACTGGCCACCCTGTCGCCGCTGGCCTGGCTGGCTGAGCTGCAGCTCTCAAGAGGGGCAGAAAGAGAAAGAGAGAGGTCCCCCCTGATACCACATAGTGGGAGTTAGGACCCCTTCCTTCCTAAGGAAATTAGGACCCCTTCCTAACTCCCTCCCTATCCTGCAGTTGATTGGTGATCCTCTCTCTCTCCTCTCTCTATCTAAGGCCCTCTCTTCCTCAGATCACTGAGACTGGAACAAGTGGATCTGTGTGTCTGCAGATACGGCTAATGACAAGGAGGAGGGCGGAGCCGGGACTCTGCATCCTGCAGTCAGAGGACTTCATATATCCTTGAGCATTAATTAGCATAAGCAACTGGTAAACAATCATTTGTTAATGTACACGGAAACTATTGTACAACTCATTCCCCTTGCCAATAAAAATCATATAACCTTGAAACAATTTATCTCTGCGAGCAAACATCCACTTGGTATTTTGATTAGCTAATGCAATTTACATGTGGGTCCTAATGTGTGCGCTCTCTCTCTCTCCTTCTCTCCTCGGCTCTCTAATCAGCACACAGTGGGGCCAGAGCAGTTACACGCACAGCTAATGGATGACTCTGTTACTTTATATTCAAACCTTTATTAAAGACCAGAGTACATCTGAACAATACTGCTCTACTCTGCAGAGGAGGCAAAATAACATGCATCCCAAGAGAGGACAGTAGACACACACATGAACACTGGCATGCACACGCTGTCTCTCTGTCTATCATCCTCTATCTCAGTGCTGCCCAAACTGGGGGGCGAGTATGGGTCGGAAGGTGGGGTCCTTGAAACTTACTCTTGCAAGTCAAAATTGGGTAGCGCATAATCAGTTCCTCTTGTCATGTCAGTCATTGCATACCTTAGAGAGCTATGTGTTGGGTCATTGTCATGTTGAAAAACAAATGATAGTCCCACTAAGCGCAAACCAGATGGGATGGCATATTGCCGAATGCCGTGGTAGCCATGCTGGTTAAGTGTGCCTTAAATTCCCACACCATCACACCTCCTCCTCCATGCTTCACAGGGGGAACCACAGATGCGGAGATCATCTGTTCACCTACTCGCCGTCTCACAAAGACACGGCGGTTGGAACCTATTTTTTTTTATTTGTATTCATAAGACCAAATGGCAGATTTCCACTGGCCTAATGTCCATTGCTCGTGTTTTTTGGCCCAAGCAAGTCTCTTCTTCTTATTGGTGTCTTTTAGTAGTGGTTTCTTGCAGAAATTAGACCATAAAGGCCTGATTCACGCAGTCTCCTCTGAACAGTTGATGTTGAGATGTGTCTTTTACTTGAACTTTATGAAGCAATAATTTGGGCTGCAATTTCTGAGGCGGATAAATCTCCTCATGAGAGACAGTTTCATCATAGCTCTTGATGGTTTTTGCGACTGTACTTGAAGAAACATTCAAATTTCTTGACATTTTCCGTATTGACTGACCTTTATGTCTTAAAGTAATGATGGACTGTCATTTCTCTTTGCTTATTTGAGCTGTTCTTGCCATAATACTGACTTGGTCTTTTACCAAATAGGGCTATCTTCTGTATACCACCCCTACCTTGTCACAACACAACTGATTGTCTCAAACGCATTAGAGGGAAAGAAATTCCACAAATTAACAAGGTGCATCTGTTAATTGAAATGCATTCCAGGTGACTACCTCATGAAGCTGGCTGAGAGAATGCCAAGAGTGTGAAAAGCTGTCATCAAGGCAAAGGGTGTTTACTTTGAAGAATCTCAAATATAAAACATATTTAGATTTTTTAAACACTTTTTTGGTTACTACATGATTCCATATGTGCTATTTCATAGTTTTGATGTCTTCACTATTATTTCACAATGTAGAAAATAGTCAAAATAAAGAAAATGGAGTGGAATAACTAGGTGTGTCCAAACGTTTGACTGGTAAAGTGTTTCTATATGGGGGATTGGAAATGGAAGCCACAATCTATCTGCATTATTAAAGCTGATCTACACCCTTTACAACAACATTTTGGGGTGGATTTTCCCCAAACATAACACTTTGTGTTCAGGACAAAAGGTTAATTGTTTTAAAATATTGCAGTATTACTTCAGTATTACTTTAGTGACTTTGAAATATTTGTATTCTGTGCAGGCTTCCTTCTTCTCACTCTGTCAATTAGGTTAGTATTGTGGAGTAACTACAATGTTGTAGATCCATCCGCAATTTCCTCCTATAACAACCATTAAACTCTGTAACTGTTTTGACTGTCACCATTGGCCTCATGGTGAAATGCCTGAAAGGTTTCCTTCCGCTCCGGTAACTGAGCAAGGAAAGACACCTGTATATGTGTAGTGACTGGGTGCATTGATACACCATCCAAAGTATAATTAATAACATTACCATGTTCAAAGGTATATTCATTGTCTGTTTTTTTTTCCATCTTTGCAGGGCATTGGACAACCTCCCTGATCTTTGTGCTTGTTTGTTCTTTGTGGTCTGTGTTTCGAATGTACTCCTCGACTGAGGGACCTTACAGAAAATTGTATGTGATCCGAGATGGCGTAGCAGTGGGATGTCTGTTTTAATTGCCTTGTCCCATCCCGTATACAGTGGGGCAAAAAAGTATTTAGTCTGCCACCAATTGTGCAAGTTCCCCCACTTAAAAAGATGACAGAGGCCTGTAATTTTCATCATAGGTGAAGATTCAACTAGGACAGACAAAATGAAAAAAAAAATCCTGAAAATCACATTGTAGGATATTTAATGAATTTATTTGCAAATTATGGTGGAAAATAAGTATTTGGTCACCTACAAACAAGCAAGATTTCTGGCTCTCACAGACCTGTAACTTCTTCTTTAAGAGGCTTCTCTGTCCTCCACTCGTTACCTGTATTAATGGCACATGTTTGAACTTGTTATCCGTATAAAATACACCTGTCCACAACCTCAAACAGTCACACTCCAAACTCCACTATGGCCAAGACCAAAGAGCTGTCAAAGGACACCAGAAACAAAATTGTAGACCTGCACCAGGCTGGGAAGACTGAATCTGCAATATGTAAGCAGCTTGGTTTGAAATCAACTGTGGGAGCAATTATTAGGAAATGGAAGACATACATGACCACTGATAATCTCCCTCGATCTGGGGCTCCACGCAAGATCTCACCCCGTGGGGTCAAAATGATCACAAGAGCGGTGAGCAAAAATCCCAGAACCACACGGGGGGACCTAGTGAATGACCTGCAGAGAGCTGGGACCAAAGTAACAAAGCCTACCATCAGTAACACACTACGCCGCCAGGGACTCAAATCCTGCAGTGCCAGACGTGTCCCCCTGCTTAAGCCAGTACATGTCCAGGCCCATCTGAAGTTTGCTAGAGAGCATTTGGATGATCCAGAAGAAGATTGGGAGAATGTCATATGGTCAGATGAAACCAAAATATAACTTTTTGGTAAAAACTCAACTCGTCGTGTTTGGAGGACAAAGAATGCTGAGTTGCATCCAAAGAAGACCATACCTACTGTGAAGCATGGGGGTGGAAACATCATGCTTTGGGGCTGTTTTTCTGCAAAGGGACCAGGACGACTGAGAAACATCTCAAGAAATAATGTTAATAATAGTTTTTTATTTTTAATACCTTTGCAAAAATGTATAACCTGTATTTGAAAGAATGAATGGGGCCATGTATCGTGAGATTTTGAGTGAAAACCTCCTTCCATCAGCAAGGGCATTGAAGATGAAACGTGGCTGGGTCTTTCAGCATGACAATGATCCCAAACACACCGCCCGGGCAACGAAAGCTTCGTAAGAAGCATTTCAAGGTCCTGGAGTGGCCTAGCCAGTCTCCAGATTTCAACCCCATCTTTGGGGGGAGTTGAAAGTCTGTGTTGCCTAGCAACAGCCCCAAAACATCACTGCTCTAGGTGAGATCTGCATGGAGGAATGGGCCAAAATACCAGCAACAGTGTGTGAAAACGTTTGACCTCTGTCATTGCCAACAAAGGGTATATAACAAAGTATTGAGATAAACTTTTGTTATTGACCAAATACTTATTTTCAACCATAATTTGCAAATTCATTTATTAAAAATCCTACAATGTGATTTTCTGGATTTTTTTGTCTCATTTTGTCTGTCATAGTTGAAGTGTACCTATGATGAACATTACAGGCCTCTCTCATCTTTTTAAGTGGGAGAACTTGCACAATTGGTGGCTGACTAAATACTTTTTTGCCCCACTGTATGTATATATATATATATATAGGTGTTGACTGTGATTATGTAGGTGTGTCTTGTCTGTTTAATGAATAAAATAACAAACAATTGATTTCACATGGATGGCACAGGTGTGGCTGCACATACCTGTGACAAAGGTCTCATTTTTATTAGTCTTATAATGTTTCTTAGGACCTATTAACACTAATAAATAATGGATTTCTTTTTGATGGTGTATATTCTCAATGGATATACTAAAATAGACGCCCACCCACATCTGAACACCACTACCACTACTCCTCTACAGGATGCTGGCATGTGCACAGGAAGTATAAAAGCTGTATGCAGGCAATAATGTGGTAAAAATGGCCTGATTGTCAGGGGGTCATATAAACATTGCCCAAATAATTGTACAGGCTAAATACCGTAAATCCTAGGTGAAAGTAGTAGAAGATTCAAAGGCATGCTTTATTTAATTTGAAAATTAAATTTCTCTTCAATTTACAGTGTGAGTGAAACACATTTGAATCGCTAACAACACAACAGCTGATCATGCAAAAAAAGCAATGTGTAAGAGTGACTCACAGTAACGTATCACTGTGGATTTCACTCGAACAATTCCAAAACACTAACAAGACTCAGCCTTCAGACTACAAGGGAAGTGAGGTTATACCAGGAAGTGACCTCTGACTAATATCTCACCTGATCCCATCAGTGAAGTAAAGTCCTTCATAGCATGGCCCCAGTGCAGCTAGCAACCACCACATTCATTCTTACCATTTGTGTTTGCACACAAGCAGTGTAGTATTTCACACCACCATACTCACACACACTCCAGGAGATCCGAGTCTCACTGTGTGCGTGTGTGTCTGGAGGAGGTGGAGGAGTTACAGTACAGAAAACTATGTATTCGACGAGTGGAGGAAATAACATATAGATCGTATCATTCACAATTATAGAATATCACTTCCTCCCTGACAGATCTTTCCTCAGCCAACACAATGCTGATTTCCATAAACCAAGTGGTAAAGCACTGACGCAAACAGCGCAAACCGTGTAAACTCTGAGAAAATCCAGCAGAGGATCTTTTCAATAGCTGAAGATCAACTAAATAATCTCCAATGAAAGTGTTAAAGAGGCAGGCAAGCTGGGGTGGAGAGGAGAGCTACTTAGGGTGTCAGAGGGGTGTGAATTTACCCCAGAGCAGACTAACGGCTTGGTTTTCTATCAGCATGGCCAGGACAAGGCCAGGGCAGGACCAGGACAGGGCCAGACCAGGGCAGGGCCAGGAAAGGGCTTCATTTTAATAATGAGCAGTAGCCGGTAATAATCATTCTCAATCAGGTCTTAGATTTGTCTCAGGTCCTAAACTCTCAATCTCAATAAACAGACCAGTTTACCATCAACACCAGGAGACCATTGACACCAGGAGACCATCAACACCACTTTGCCTGAGTAATCAACACCAGTTTACCATCAACAGCAGTTTACCTGAGTCATCAACACCAGTTTCCCATCAACACCAGTTTACCTGAGTCATAAACACCAGTTTACCATCAACACCAGTTACCTGAGTCATCAACACCAGTTTATCATCAACAACACCAGCTTACTGCACTGGCTGATCCAGATAGCAGATGTTCTGAAAGAGCTGCAAAACCTGGACCCATTCAAATCAGCTGGGCTTGACAATCTGGACCCTCTATTTCTGAAACTATCCGCCGCCATTGTCGCAACCCCTATTACCAGCCTGTTCAACCTCTCTTTCATATTGTCTGAGATCCCCAAGGACTGGAAAGCTGCCGCGGTCATCCCCCTCTTCAAAGGGGGAGACACCCTGGAGACACCCTATATCCATCCTGCCCTGCCTATCTAAGGTCTTCAAAAGCCAAGTCAACAAACAGATCATTGACCATCTCGAATCCCACCATACCTTCTCCGCTGTGCAATCTGGTTTCCGAGCCAGTCACGGATGCACCTCAGCCAAGCTAAAGGTACTAAACGATATCATAACCGCCATCGATAAAAGACAGTACTGTGCAGCCATCTTCATCGACCTGGCCAAGGCTTTCGACTCTGTCAATCACCACATTCTTATCGGTAGACTCAGTACCCTCGGTTTTTCTAATGACTGCCTTGCCTGGTTCTCCAACTACTTTGCAGACAGAGTTCAGTGTGTCAAATCGGAGGGCATGTTGTCCGGTCCTCTGGCAGTCTCTATGGGGGTGCCACATGGTTCAATTCTCGGGCCGACTCTTTTCTCTGTATATTTCAATGATGTTGCTCTTGCTGCGGGAGATTCCCTGATCCACCTCTACGCAGACGACACATTCTGTATACTTCTGGCCCTTCCTTGGACACTGTGCTATCTAACCTCCAAACAAGCTTCAATGCCATACAACACTCCTTCCGTGGCCTCCAACTGCTCTTAAACGCTAGTAAAACCAAATGCATGCTTTTCAACCGTTCGCTGCCTGCACCCGCATGCCCAACAAGCATCACCACACTGGATGGTTCCAACCTAGAATATGTGGACATCTATAAGTACCTAGGTGTCTGGCTAGACTGTAAACTCTCCTTCCAGACTCATATCAAACATCTCCAATCCAAAATCAAATCTAGAATCAGCTTTTATTTCGCAACAAAGCCTCCTTCACTCACGCCGCCAAACTCACCCTAGTAAAACTGACTATCCTACCGATCCTCGACTTCGGCGATGTCATCTACAAAATGGCTTCCAATACTCTACTCAGAAAACTGGATGCAGTTTATCACAGTGCCATCCGCTTTCTTACTAAAGCACCTTATACCACCCACCACTGCGACCTGTATGCTCTAGTCGGCTGGCCCTCGCTACATATTCGTCGCCAGACCCACTGGCTCCAGGTCATCTACAAGCCCATGCTAGGTAAAGCTCCGCCTTATCTCAGGTCACTGGTCACGATGGCAACACCCACCCGTAGCACGCGCTCCAGCAGGTGTATCTCACTGATCATCCCTAAAGCCAACATCTCATTTGGCCGCCTTTCCTTCCAGTACTCTGCTGCCTGTGACTGGAACGAATTGCAAAAATCGTTGAAGTTGGAGACTTTTATCTCCCTCACCAACTTTAAACATCTGCTATCTGAGCAGCTAACCGATCGCTGCAGCTGTACATAGTCCATCGGTAAATAGCCCACCCAAATTACCTACCTCATCCCCATACTGTTTTTATTTATTTACTTTTCTGCTCTTTTGCACACCAGTATCTCTACCTGCACATGACCATCTGATCATTTATCACTCCAGTGTTAATCTGCTAAATTGTAATTATTCGCCTACTTCCTCATGCCTTTTGCACACAATGTATATAGTAGACTCTTTTTTTTATTTTTTCTACTGTGTTATTGACTTGTTTATTGTTTACTCCATGTGTAACACTGTGTTGTTGTCTGTTCACACTGCTATGCTTTATCTTGGCCAGGTCGCAGTTGTAAATGAGAACTTGTTCTCAACTAGCCTACCTGGTTAAATAAAGGTGAAATAAAAAAATCAAATAAAATCAAATCAGGGTTGGTTCACTATGCTGGGCCAAGAAATAACCACACACACACACACACACACACACACACACACACACATACTTACTGTACACACATACACACTCACACACATGCGCACACAAACAAATACACACACACCTAACTGCAGAGAAAGTCAGTCTGAACACACATGTAAGAGAAGCGGAATGGATAGGCTTGTCTCAGTAAATGCTGAGGGAGGATCTACCCTTGGTACTTACCAGTCGTAAGACTTCACCCTCACCACACGGAGACCCTCCAAACCCCTGTGTCATTCATCTTTACACACCATGCATATCTATGTGTTATACTCTCCTTCTCTCTCCCTAAAACCAAACTATTTCTCCCAGTCGATAAATAGGGTTTCATCTCCGGTCAGCCCACCTCTGTATTATACATGCATGGAGTTCTAAACTAAATGCCAGATACTCCAAATTCAACTTTGGCTATTCTGTGCTACATTTGCATATCTGGTCATGCTCTGCTTAACATACTCGCAGAATTGCACAGTTGGTATTTTATTACAAGCCACCACAGATATTCAGCAACAGCACAGAGCATCTAAAATCAATTAGAATGACTAAAGCCCTACCAGTAGGCCACATTGTGTATTGTAATGCCTGCAGCCATAAAGCGTTTCTTTTTCCAGGCAACAGACATTAACCATGCTTGGATGGTGGAGAGAGGAAAATCTATTAGGAACTCAGTGTTTTCTGTTGCCTTAAATTGACTGAGCCCAGATTTCCAACGGCTTAATGTAATGTTAAATCTCAAATGTGTTCTGTATTTGCCACTTTTTCCTTGATAGCATGCAGGTAATAGTTGCAATATTTGACTGGCTTTGGGATATCATGTCACATCCAATCCATTCCAGTGTTAACGACAATTCATAGTCCTTAGAATCTATCTATTCAAAAAGGCAAAGAATTCAAGAAAACATCTAATTTCAAAAGACAACCAATCATTCCACACATTGATGAAGAGGGAGGGGAGTAAGCTACAGGTCAGAGGTGAGTGTAGAGGGCTTGATGACCGGAGGTCTTACGATATGTACTGTAAGATAGTTCATGTGGGGTGACCTGTTCCAGTCCTCATGGGGAATGGATGGGCTGGCTCTAGAGAATGTATGTTTATTACGCTCCCTTGAAATGACATCACACTAATTCCACAGTGTAATTGTGTTCTGCTGCCATCGTTCCCTATTTATAGGCGCTAAAGCTAACAGAAAACATGTGGCGTGAGTGGGAGAGGAGGAGAGCGGAGGAGGGGAGGGCATTTGATGAGCCCTTAGACCATTGTATGCATATGGGTGCTTTGCAACGCAGTATTACCTCCGAGCCATGAGGAAGAGATGCAGAAATTCCTCAACCCAACCTGGCAACCTCTTCCGAATCTGGCAACCAAAAACTACCTTTCCACTCCCTCACCGAAGACAATCAACATCCAAATGTATTTGCTACCGTCCATTCTCTGATCTAAAGATACTATACATACTTTTTTGTAGCATATGTATTTCGGTATTTAAATGTGAACCACTGACTCCTTCCCATTCCCTAAGAGTGTGGCCTAATGCTATGATAATCAATTGGATACTGAATGTTGCAATGGTAATGTGACACTTAATCCAATGTCATTTGCCACTTGAAAGCATCTGAGTTTAGAGGTCCTTATTTAAACTCCTGCTTGTTTTAACCAGGGAGGAGAAAAGATGTTCAGACAAGCGAGAAAATAATGAGGATCAGACAGCATGCAAAAAGAGAGACAACAGTTCAGATATATAACAGACAGACAAACATACAGACAGAGAGACAACAGTTCAGATGTATAACATAAACATACAGACAGAGAGAGAGACAACATTTCAGATGAATAACATAAACAGACAGACATACAGACAGAGACAACAGTTCAGATGTATAACATAAACATACAGACAGAGAAAGAGAGACAACATTTCAGATGAATAACAGACAGACAGACATACAGATAAATAGAGATACAACAGTTCAATTGAATAACATAGACAGACAGAGAGAGAGACAACAGTTCAGATGAATAACATAAACATACAGACAGAGAGAGAGACAACATTTCAGATGAATAACACAAACAGAAAGACAGACAGACAGACAGACAGACAGACAGACAGACAGACAGACAGACAGACAGACAGACAGACACACAGAGAGAAACAACAGTTCAGATGAATAACACAAACAGACAGACAGACAGACAGACAGACAGACAGACAGACAGACAGACAGACAGACAGACAGACAGACAGACAGACAGACAGACAGACAGACAGACAGACAGACAGACACACAGAGAGAAACAACAGTTCAGATGAATAACACAAACAGACAGACAGACAGACAGACAGACACACAGACAGACACACAGACACACAGACACACACAGAGAGAAACAACAGTTCAGATGAATAACATAGACAGACACAGAGAGAGAGAAAGATACATACTTAATAACTAAGTCGTGCTCTCACTTCAAATCATTTTGGCATTTCGAGACGACCAAATCTCAACCAAAATATATTGATCTATGAGTAGGAATTAAGTAAAAATTAAGTAATCCTACGTTGATTTTTCAATAAGAAGCAGCAGAAATGTTGCTATTCTAGTGGCAGGACTAATGAAATACATTTTATTTAATTTTTTCTTCTCTCGGGTTGACAAGCAGCCAGGGGAAAAAGATTTCTGCTGGGTATTATGCAAATGATCCCAGCTGTTACTTCTAATGGGGAAGCCTCCTAATAATGTCTCCTTTTCCATGGAGAAGAAGAGAGGATGCATCTTGTCCCTATATAGTTCACTATAAAAGTCATCTGGCCTGTTAATCCAGTCGGCCGTGCGGGCGACACGTCTGAGGAGAGAGAACCTCCTTCTTGATTAAGATCTGTCTGGGGGGGGGGGGGGGGGGCATTTTCCTCCCAGCCGGTTCCCGTCCTTCTGGAGGACTAGGCATGCCTGGTGCCCAGGTGGCTCCACAGTAGGAACGGAGCTCATTATCTCTGGAGATATGGCTGAGGAGAGGCCTTCTGAAGACACTGTTCTCAGTCCTGGCCTCGTCTATGAACAGATGCCTAGGGTCTTTTAAAGTGGACTGTGAACAAGTGCTGTTTGGTCTCAAAGAGAGGACTGTCTGTGACCAGCAGGTTCAATCCAGTGTTCATTCTCAGAGCAGAGGACCGTTAAAGACATCCTGCTGTCTAGGAAACTCCCTTCAGGATATCATGACAACTCAACACACGATTGAATGCCGTTGTGAGGCCAGGGTGTGTGCTTGTTTGCAGACTTGTTTTTTCATTTAACAGCTTTCACAGTACTACTGATCATAGTGCTGGTGCTTGGGTTGCGCATGCAAATTCAGCACATACAACATTCCATAATAGACATTTATTTGATGTTTCAAATGAAAAGATAATTTGACGTGTGAAATAGTGTTACTTGACAGTTACAATCTTGACATGTAAAGACCGAAACGGCGTCTTGACCTTAGGATAAAGAGGGACTGATCTATTCTCAGTCTCCCTTCGAGAATCATTTAACAGTCGTCTTACTATCATGCTGTTGATCTATTTACTTTTCCGATAAGTAAATATAGATTTTCAAATAAAGCTGTTATTGAATTTTAGGTACATAGAGTAATGCATACAGAAAGCCTGGAGGGGTTTTGTACATATACACTACCGGTCAAAAGATTTAGAACACCTACTTACAAGGGTTTGTCTTAATTTTTTACTATTTTCTACATTGTAGAAAAATAGTGAACACATCAAAACTATGAAATAACACATATGGAATCATGTAGTAAACAAAAACGTGTTAAACATATACATATTTTATATTTTATATTTCAGATTCTTCAAGTAGCCACCCTTTGTCTTGATGACAGCTTTGCACACTCTTGACATTCTCTCATCCAGCTTCATGAGGTAGTCACCTGGAATATATATAAATGAACAGGTGTGCCTTCCTAAAGTAAATTTGTGGAATTTCTTTCCTTTTTAAAACCTCTCTGGGATTGTTCGGGACGCCAGTGTCCCACCTCGCCAACAGCCAGTGAAATTGCAGGGTGCCAAATGCAAAACAACAGAAATCTCAATTAAAATTCCTCAACCATACAAGTATTTTACACCATTTTAAAGATACAATTCTCTTTAATCCAACCACAGTGTCCCATTTCAAAAAGGCTTTTCGGCGAAAGCAGAACATATCATTATGTTAGCAACTAGTCACAGAAAGCATTCAGCCATTTTCCAACCAAAGAGAGGTGTCACAAAAAGCAGAAATATAGACAAAATTAATCACTAACCTTTGACGATCTTCATCAGATGACACTCCCAGGACTCAATGTTACACAATACATGTATGTTTTGTTCAATCAAGTTCATGTTTATATCCAAAAACCTCAGTTTACATTGGCGCCCTGTTCAGAAATGCCTCCAAAAAAATTTGGTTAAATTGTAGCGAGCAACATCAAATAACATAAATACTCATCATAAACTTTGATGAAAGATACATGTTTTACATAGAATTCAAGATAAAGCTGTTCTTAATGAAACCGCTGTGTCAGATTTTACAAAAGCTTTACGGCAAAAGCACAATATTCAATAATCTGAGAACAGCGTTCAGCCACAAAAGCAAGCCATACAGTTACACGCCAAATTGTGGAGTCAACAAAAGTCATAAATAGCATTATAAATCTTCACTTACCTTTGCGGATCTTCGTCGGAATGCACTCCCAGGACTCCCACTTCCACAACAAATGTTTGTTTTGTTCGATTACGTCCATATTTATGTCCAAATACCTCCGTTTTATTCGCCCGTTTAGTTCACTATTCCAAAGGCAAAATGCGCGAGCGCAAAATCCAGACGGAAAGTCAAAAAAGTTCCATTACAGTTTGTAGAAACATGTCAAACGATGTTTACAATCAAGCCTTAGGGTCTTTTTATAATAAATCTTCAATAATATTCCAACCGGACAATAGTGTATTCATTACAGAAGAAAAAGAAGGAACGGCGCACCCACGTGACCGGGCAGTAAACAACTGAGTCTGGCCTCAGCCTAGTCCAACTGAGTCTGGCCTCAGCCTAGTCCAACTGAGTCTGGTCTCAGCCTAGTCCAACTGAGTCTGGCCTCAGCCTAGTCCAACTGAGTCTGGCCTCAGCCTAGTCCAACTGATTGGCCTCAGCCTAGTCCAACTGAGTCTGGCCTCAGCCTAGTCCAACTGAGTCTGGCCTCAGCCTAGTCCAACTGAGTCTGGCATCAGCCTAGTCCAACTGAGTCTGGCCTCAGCCTAGTCCACTTGTTGAAACAGCTCTTATTCGACACCCTTCCACAATAGAAGCCTCAAACAACTTTCTAAAGACTGTTGACATCTGCTGGAAGCCTTTTGAAGTGCAATCTGGCCCCATAGACAGAGCATATTGGATAGGCAATCACTTAAATGAAACTACAAACCTCAGATTTCCCACTTCCTGGTTGGATTTGTCTCAGGTTTTCGCCTGCTATATGAGTTCTGTTATACTCACAGACATCATTCAAACAGTTTTAGAAACTTCAGAGTGTTTTCTATCCAATACTACTAATAATATGCATATATTAGCATCTGGGATTTTACTAGCATCAGGCAGTTTACTCTGGGCACCTTATTCATCCAAGCTACTCAATACTGCCCCCTGTCACCAAGAAGTTAATGCATTTGAGTCAATCAGTTGTGTTGTGACAAGGTAGGGTTGATATACAGAAGATAGCACTACTTGGTAAAATACCAAGTCCATATTATGTGAAGAAAAATAAGCAAAGAGAGACAAGTCTATCATTACTTTAAGACATGAGTCAGTCATCAGTCAATACGGAAAAGTTCAAGAACTTTGAAAGTTTCTTCAAGTGCTTTCGCAAAAACCATCAAGAGCTATGATGAAATTGGCTCTCATGAGGACCGCCACAGGAATGGAAGACCCAGAGTTACCTCTGCTGCGGAGGATAAATTCATTAGAGTTACAAGCCTGAAATTGCAGCCCTCTGCTTCACAGAGTTCAAGTAACAGACACTTCTCAACATCAACTGTTCAAAGGAGACTGCGTGAATCAGGCCTTCATGGTTGAATTGCTGCAAAGAAATCACTACCAAAGGACACCAATAAGAAGAAGAGACTTGCTTGGGCCAAGAAACATGAGCAATGGACATTAGACCGGTGTAAATTTGTCCTTTGGTCTGGAGTCCATATTGGAGATTTTTGGTTCCAACCGCCATGTCTTTGTGAGACGCGGTGTGGGTGAATGGATGATCTCCGCATGTGTATTTCCCACCATGAAGCATGGAGGAGGAGGTGTGATGGTGTGGGGGTGCTTTGCTGGTAACACTGTCTGTGATTTATTTAGAATTCAAGGCACACTTTACCAGCATGGCTACCACCGCATTCTGCAGTGATATGCCATCCCATTTGGTTTGTGCTTAGTGGGACTATCACTTATTTTTAAACGGGACAATGACCCAATACACCTCCAGGCTGTGTAAGGGCTATTTGACCAAGAAGGAGAGGGATGGAGTGCATCAGATGACCTGGTCCCCACAATCACCCGACCTCAACCCAATTGAGGTGGTTTGGGATGACTGGGACCGCAGAGTGAAGGAAAAGCAGGCAACAAGTGCTCAGCATATGTGGGAACCCCTTCAAGACTATTGAAAAAGCATTTCAGGTGAAGCTGGTTGAGAGAATGCCAAGCGTGTGCAAAGCTGTCATCAAGGTAAAGGGTGGCTATTTGAAGAATCTGAAATATAACATATATTTTTATTTGTTTAACACTTTTTTTGGTAACTACATGATTCCATATGTGTTATTTCATACTTTTGATGTCTCACTATTATTCTACAATGTTCAAAATAGTACAAATAAAGAAAAACCCTTGAATGAGTAGGTGTGTCCAAACTTTGACCGGTAGTAGATAGTATGTAAAAATGAACACACAAATCAGATATAGATTATTTGAAAGCATGGCACATTCAGACACTAAGCTGTGAACAAAGTCTGAAGAAGAAGAAGAAGAAGAAGAAGAAGAAGAAGAAGAAGAAGAAGAATATAGAGCACATACAGTGTATGGATAAAAAGCACAATAGCCCATTTCAACCTCTAGGTTTCTGTTATCAGATCCATTCTTCCACTGTGATAATCATCTCGGCTTTCCCCTTTCTTTCTCTCCTCCCTGTTTGTGAGGGGTCTGCTGGGACTGTGTTATTGCACATGCTTTATGTTTATTAGCCACATTACCCACTATATCAGTACATTTGCACCAAAGACTCACATTAATGAAGTCAAATGAAATCTGAAGTGATTTTAAACAGAGGCGGATGGGAAGAGCCCATCAAGCATGACTGGGTGAAACGCGGTGGAGTAAGGAACCAGGAAGTGTCTGTGAGCCCTAGTGGGTGACCTAATTCCCACCCACCACTCAGCGCTGTCAATTTCCATTGCTTCTCACCAGGCCCACCTACGGATGCCCTAGGCTTCACATAAATTATATAAATGATTATATGTAAATATGTTTTTTAACATCTCCTCTGATCCAGGTGCCTTTCTGTTCTCATTTGTCACATTAGAGTCATTAGCATGAAGCTTACAGGCGTTATAATATACCACAACGGAGGCTGATCTGCCATGTCTGGATGAAGGCTGTTATGTTGTGGATTCTGGTCAGTTCAAGATCAGGTGGAAGGGGCTATATCAATGGTTGAGTAGAGTTTAGAGTAGTTATAATCTGATCTAGGATCAGCCTGGTATTGAGATACATAACAGTGAAACCCTGTTGCCCCAAACTAAATATAATGGATCTGTAAACAGTATAGATCAAGGGAGAGGACAGCTGGCATCTATCACTCCTGGAGGCTCACTGGGCCCTCTTCTCTCCTCACTCAACAGCCCCTTAATCCCAGTTTCTCCAAACACTTCGCCCACAGCTTCTCTCTCCCTCTCTGTTTTCCTCTGCCAACCAGCTGACTGTGTGGTGACAAATACCTCCTTGCCATCTCCAATTACACTGTCATGTAAGGATGATGTCCTACTCTGGTTCACTCAACAAAGCATAAGCACCAAGTAAACACCTCTTCCATGACACAGAAAAATAAACATTTACCCTTTCACAAAACCCCAACTTCAAAGCCAAATCCAAGAAAAAAAAGTTTTTGGGCATGGTGTGTATTTTATGATTGAAATGTTAAAGTAAAAGCAACGTGGGCATAAAGGCAAGTTCTGCAAGTGTATTTGGTTGAGGGGAAAAACAGTGTTCCAAGTAAATGTTGATGACATCCAAAATGCTCTTGTACTAGGTTCATTATCATCCATTCAAATGACTGAATATGGAGCTAAAATAACATAGAATGTATTGCTCTAGTCACAGCCTGGCTAGGCATTTTATTTGACCTACCTAAACCCTGTATTGAGTGAGCTGACCAATATATGTGTTGACAGCCTAAGGAGGGGACACTAGAGTGTATCTGGACAGTTTCCTGTGTAGCGAGACAAATTACTCCAGGCAGGGTGACTCCAGGCAGGGTGACTCCAGGCAGGGTGACTCCAGGCTCAAGGTGATGGTAAAGGCTTGGTTCGGGGGAAACTCACTTTAACTTCATCCCCCCTTCTCTCTCTCCTTCTCTCTCTGTGAGTCTTGGCATCACTGCATAATCAAATGTTCCTGTTACTGACTTCCTGTCTGTCCAGTGTGTAGGCGAGCGAGGGAGGGAGGGAGAGGGTGAGGGAGACTGCTTCCACAGAACAGAAGATAAAGACTTCTGCCCCATGATACCAGGGGCAGGTCAGCGTGGGACATACTGTGTCGTTGTATCTGTCGAACTACTTTGCTTTATCTTGGCCAGGTCGCAATTGTAAATGAGAACTTGTTCTCAACTTGCCTACCTGGTTAAATAAAGGTAAATAAAACTGTATGTCTGAGAAAAGGACTCATCCAGTTACTGTTCCAGTCTTTCCATAACACAAGGCTGTCCCCAAAACACAGGCCTAAAAATACTGCCTCTGAAACATACCATTATTATTCAAAAATGTGATTTCAATAATATCTCAATACCAATTTTGTGGTCTCCATTTTTGCTCTGATGAGAGAATCCCTACCAGGCTGCAATGTGACTTATTACTGCTCTCTAAAAGCAATCAGGGCTGTTATCATGTGCAGGCAGGGTGGGAGAGGAAACATGGCTAAACTGAGGACAGATCTGCTCTGGGCTCAGGTATGGGAGATGATAAATGGCTAAACTGAGGACAGATCTGCTCTGGGCTCAGGTATGGGAGAGGATAAATGGCTAAACTGAGGACAGATCTGCTCTGGGCTCAGGTATGGGAGAGGAAACATGGCTAAACTGAGGACAGATTTGCTCCCGTGTGAATACTCTCCAATTATCAGTGTAATGAGAGTGAATCCCTGTCCCCACATGAGACAAATTAAGGGCCCAAACACAGGGCCAGGACCATGCAGTACACACACTGTCTCTCACAGGGCCATGCAGTACACACACTGTCTCTCACAGGGCCATGCAGTACACACACCGTCTCACACACTGTCTCTCACAGGGCCATGCAGTACACACACTGTCTCTCACAGGGACATGCAGTACACACACTGTCTCTCACAGGGACATGCAGTACACACACTGTCTCACACACTGTCTCTCACAGTACACTCTCACTCACACACTCAGTCTATCTGATGAGTCTGATGGGTGGCTGGCTGACAGAAGGAGTCTGGAGTCTGATGGGTGGCTGGCTGACAGACAGGAGTCTGCAGTCTGATGGGTATCTGGCTGACAGACAGGAGTCTGGAGTCTGATGGGTAGCTGTCTGACAGACAGGAGTCTGGAGTCTGATGGGTGGCTGGCTGACAGACAGGAGTCTGGAGTCTGGTGGGTGGCTGGCTGACAGACAGGAGTTTGGAGTCTGATGGGTGGCTGGCTGACAGACAGGAGTTTGGAGTCTGATGGGTGGCTGGCTGACAGACAGGAGTCTGGAGTCTGATGGGTGGCTGGCTGACAGACAGGAGTCTGGAGTCTGATGGGTGGCTGGCTGACAGACAGGAGTCTGGAGTCTGATTGATTGCTGGCTGACAGACAGGAGTCTGCAGTCTGATGGGTAGCTGGCTGACAGACAGGAGTCTGGAGTCTGATGGGTGCCTGGCTGACAGACAGGAGTCTGGAGTCTGGTTGATTGCTGGCTGACAGACAGGAGTCTGCAGTCTGATGGGTAGCTGGCTGACAGACAGGAGTCTGGCGTCTGATGGGTGGCTGGTTGACAGACAGACAGACAGACAGGAGTCTGGAGTCTGATGGGTGGCTGGCTGACAGACAGGAGTCTGGAGTCAGATGGGTGGCTGGCTGACAGACAGACAGACAGACAGGAGTCTGGAGTCTGATGGGTGGCTGGCTGACAGACAGGAGTCTGGAGTCTGATGGGTGGCTGGCTGACAGACAGGAGTCTGGAGTCTGATGGGTGGCTGGCTGACAGACAGGAGTCTGGAGTCTGATGGGTGGCTGACTGACAGACAGGAGTTTGGAGTCTGATGGGTGGCTGGCTGACAGACAGGAGTCTGATGGGTGGCTGACTGCCAGACAGGAGTTAGGAGTCTGATGGGTGGCTGGCTGACAGACAGGAGTCTGATGGGTGGCTGACTGCCAGACAGGAGTTAGGAGTCTGATGGGTGGCTGGCTGACAGACAGGAGTCTGGAGTCTGATGGGTGGCTGACTGACAGACAGACATTAGGGAAACAGACTCCTCCTCTGATTCACAGCCCCTACAAACTGATAGTCATTACATCATGATGCTCTAAACTAGACCACCAGCAACTTGTTACACATTACAGGTCTATACAATATGCCTCTTCTTCTTCACTATTATCAATGCACGCAATTCAGACTTTTCAACGTGCAAGTCCACTCAGGTAAGCTGAATATTCAAGCCTCAAGGCTTATACAACTCCATAAATATTGAATGTCTCATGGGCTTTGAGAAAAAAAGAACAACAAATCCTCACTGCATAATTTTTAAAAAATTAGTCTCTATCTCTTCCATAACCATCAAGAGGAGCACCCACTTAACCTCTCATTGTCTCCTCAAATCTTCTGCTTAGCGGGGCTAGCAATAAGGTTATTCGATCTATAAAGCCTTTGTAATGCCTGGTGCAATAACTGTTTTTAGGAGGGATCAATAGGTGTTATCTGCTTGTCAATGTTTCATACTCCTCTATGACACAGAGGCTGGCCCGGTCCTTTCTGACTTTGCAGTGAATGCAGCTAATCCACTAATCAATAGCCTCAGTGATAACAGGATGCTTCCTACGCCATTTAGCACACCCTTATCACTCTGGGAGTAGACACTCAACCTGTCAAAATAGTTTTTCCAGTAGCAGAGCTGAGGATGAGAGGAACATTTCATGCCTGTGAAGGGGAACAAGTATCCTCTTCCACACCTGTTTAATTTAAAAGGGGGATGAACAGTGATATCTCTCTTCTCTTTTCAGAGGGTTGGGCTTGTAAAGGGAGAGGAGGAGGTTGTTAGATGGAGGAGCTGGAGGATAAGATCATCTAATTAAGCTTTAAAACAACAACAACGGGTTGTGTAGTGTTAGGGATGGACTCTAGCACACGGCCATGAGCAGTGAGTAATTACCAAGAGTATGCATATTTCCACATACACTAAAACACAGGCTATCCAGGTGGGACCTTGAAAACATCAGAAAGAACGCAGCCTGGGAGGATTTTACAGGCTTTAGTTATTCTACGCCTTGTTGAGAAAAATGGATAAATAAACCTCAGAATAATAAGTAGCCAAAACAACAGCCAAACAGGAAGCTCAACAGAATCTACTCCTTTTAACAAACCAAAGCCAAGCAAAATCAAATCAATGTCCTTGAAGATGTTTTCTCTTCTCATGAGAGGTATTTAAAAGGAAGCTCCTCTTCTCTGTCTCTCTCTCTCTCTCTCTCTCTCTCTCTCTCTCTCTCTCTCTCTCTCTCTCTCTCTCTCTCTACCCCCTTCCCATGCTATTTCAGTCTGCCTGTCTCGCTCTGACTAACTCTGCGTGTCTCTCAATTTCAGTCACTCTCTCTCGCTCCCTTTTTATCTCCATCTTTCTCTTCCTCCCCGTCGCTTACCCAGTGACTCATCTGTCAGTGAGCGAGTGGAGATGGTGCTCATCTCTACCCCCTCCGCCCCCCCCATCTTCTCTCCCCAGCTGGGCCCCGCTCTGCTCTACAGGGGGTCTCTCTCATCCCCTCCCAACCCTGCTTCCCTTCCCGATCCAATAACAACATCCATCTCCATTTTCCTCTGAGCTGGCTGCATCCAGGACACGATGAGGAGCTCTACAAATCCCCCAGGTCTTCAGCCCAGCTATATGGTTAACTGTACGGTGTAACTTCGCCATATGCTTTCAAGATTCAAGATACTGCAGTTTGGAGCGGGGAATGGCCTTAGACTACACTATTAAAAGAAGGGAACATCTGGTTGGCTGCCCATGTATCAACCTGTTAAATCATATATCAGTCTTGTTTATTGTTGCTTATCTACTTATTTCCTGGTTAGCTATATTATTTAACTAGGCAAGTTAGTTAAGAACAAGTTCTTATTTACAATAATGGCCTACCAGGGAACAGATTTTTACCTTGTCTGTTCGGGGATTCGAGCCAGACAACTTTCATTTAGTGGCCCAACACTCTAACCACTATGCTACCTGCCACCCCTTTATGGTGGCTCAATTAGTGAGGCTGGCCACAGATAGGATCTTGGGAAGGATCGAGACCAGAGGCTATAGGAGATTGATTGGTAAAGAGTTGGAACAGGAGAAATGAAGTCCAATTTCACAAAAAACAGCATGTGCAGTTGCTTCACTGATCACTTGGTCACAAAACATCATTATTCAAATGCTTTGAAAAACATGAATTTGGTTGAAATGAATGACCTAATTGAATAATTGAGGTAAATTCATCCTAATTTCTGGTGAGCAGAGTGGGTGAGGTCAATCTTAGTTCTGAGGCTCCATGAAGACCTTCATTCTTCCAGCCTTAGTCTTAGCCATGGCCTCCTCTGTTAACATCTTTGAGGATCTATAATATACCGCCAGGTGCCCCAATGTATACTAAATTAGCACCCACTCTCACTTTGGACTGTCTGGGCTTATAATGGTAAGGGACAAATTGTGTTTGAATATTTAACATTGGATCACTCCCACGTAGCTATTTTCTTCCCATGTGCTGTTCTAAATGGAGAGGGAGAGAGGGGAGAGAGTGTGCTTCCTGGCTAATTATGTTCAGGATTAAATGGAGTGGATTCCAATCAGGTGGAAAGAGTTTTCTAAAATAATGAGTGAGTGACCTCAGGTGAGAACACATTAGGATGGCTATCATGTTAACCTGCAAAGCTTCTATTTTGTCTGGTTCAAAAATATCCTCCAGCACGCAACTGGCTGAGAGCGGATACAAATGCCCCCGGCATTAAAATTAACATCTCTTGCCTCCCAACATTAGTACAAGATAAACAGTTGAGGCTAAAGCCGTCACAACAATAGACTCTCAGCCCTGCTTGTGTTGCTAACACACAAATGGAGTGACATGACAAGCCATCAGATCACAACTGACTTCAGACTAAAATGGTCTGACTGTGTCAAGCTAAGAGGCTACAAGGAGGGAAAATGTATTGTTGATGCTAATCAAACAAGACTCTGCCTTAACCTCCAGCAATTACAAACAAGTGTTACCGAAATAATAAACATTCAGCATCTGTCCTAAACTGTTCCGAAATAATAACCATTCAGCATCTGTCCTAAACTGTTCTGAAATAATAACCATTCAGCATCTGTCCTAAACTGTTCTGAAATAATAACCATTCAGCATCTGTCCTAAACTGTTCTGAAATAATAAACATTCAGCATCTGTCCTAAACTGTTCTGAAATAATAACCATTCAGCATCTGTCCTAAACTGTTCTGAAATAATAACCATTCAGCATCTGTCCTAAACTGTTCCGAAATAATAACCATTCAGCATCTGTCCTAAACTGTTCCGAAATAATAACCATTCAGCATCTGTCCTAAACTGTTCCGAAATAATAACCATTCAGCATCTGTCCTAAACTGTTCTGAAATAATAACCATTCATCATCTGTCCTAAACTGTTCTGAAATAATAACCTTTCATCATCTGTGCTAAACTGTTCTGAAATAATAACCATTCAGCATCTGTGCTAAACTGTTCTGAAATAATAACCTTTCATCATCTGTCCTAAACTGTTCTGAAATAATAACCATTCATCATCTGTGCTAAACTGTTCTGAAATAATAACCATTCATCATCTGTCCTAAACTGTTCTGAAGTAATAACCATTCATCATCTGTCCTAAACTGTTCTGAAGTAATAACCATTCATCATCTGTCCTAAACTGTTCCGAAATAATAACCATTCAGCATCTGTGCTAAACTGTTCTGAAATAATAACCATTCAGCATCTGTCCTAAACTGTTCTGAAATAATAACCATTCAGCATCTGTCCTAAACTGTTCTGAAATAATAACCATTCAGCATCTGTCCTAAACTGTTCTGAAATAATAACCAGTCATTATTTGTCCTGAACTGTTCTGAAGTAATAACCATTCATCATCTGTCCTGAACTGTTCCGGAAATAATAACCAGTGATTATATGTCCTTAACTGTTCCAAAATAATAACCAGTCATTATTTGTCCTGAACTGCATTCATCATATGCTGCTTGTATACATGACAGGCCAAATACCTACAATATTGTGGGAGGAAACAAGCCAAATACCTACAATATTGTGGAAGGAAACAAGCCAAATACCTACAATACTGTGGAAGGAAACAAGCCAAATACCTACACTACTGTGGAAGGAAACAAGCCAAATACCTACAATATTGTGGAAGGAAACAAGCCAAATACCTACAATATTGTGGGAGGAAACAAGCCAAATACCTACAATATTGTGGAAGGAAACAAGCCAAATACCTACAATACTGTGGAAGGAAACAAGCCAAATACCTACACTACTGTGGAAGGAAACAAGCCAAATACCTACAATACTGTGGGAGGAAACAAGCCAAATACCTACAATATTGTGGGAGGAAACAAGCCAAATACCTACAATATTGTGGGAGGAAACAAGCGAAATACCTGCAATATTGTGGAAGGAAACAAGCCAAATACCTACAATACTGTGGAAGGAAACAAGCCAAATACCTACAATACTGTGGAAGGAAACAAGCCAAATACCTACAATACTGTGGAAGGAAACAAGCCAAATACCTACAATACTGTGGAAGGAAACAAGCCAAATACCTACAATATTGTGGAAGGAAACACGCCAAATACCTACAATACTGTGGAAGGAAACAAGCCAAATACCTACAATACTGTGGAAGGAAACAAGCCAAATACCTACAATACTGTGGAAGGAAACAAGCCAAATACCTACAATATTGTGGAAGGAAACACGCCAAATACCTACAATATTGTGGAAGGAAACACGCCAAATACCTACAATACTGTGGAAGGAAACAAGCCAAATACCTACAATACTGTGGAAGGAAACAAGCCAAATACCTACAATATTGTGGAAGGAAACACGCCAAATACCTACAATATTGTAGAAGGAAACAAGCCAAATACCTACAATATTGTGGAAGGAAACACGCCAAATACCTACAATACTGTGGAAGGAAACAAGCCAAATACCTACAATACTGTGGAAGGAAACAAGCCAAATACCTACAATACTGTGGAAGGAAACAAGCCAAATACCTACAATACTGTGGAAGGAAACACGCCAAATACCTACAATACTGTGGAAGGAAACAAGCCAAATACCTACAATATTGTGGGAGGAAACAAGCCAAATACCTACAATACTGTGGAAGGAAACAAGCCAAATACCTACAATATTGTGGGAGGAAACAAGCCAAATACCTACAATATTGTGGAAGGGAACAAGCCAAATACCTACAATATTGTGGGAGGAAACAAGCCAAATACCTACAATACTGTGGGAGGAAACAAGCCAAATACCTACAATATTGTGGGAGGAAACAAGCCAAATACCTACAATATTGTGGAAGGGAACAAGCCAAATACCTACAATACTGTGGAAGGAAACAAGCCAAATACCTACAATACTGTGGAAGGAAACAAGCCAAATACCTACAATACTGTGGAAGGAAACAAGCCAAATACCTACAATACTGTGGAAGGGAACAAGCCAAATACCTACAATACTGTGGAAGGAAACAAGCCAAATACCTACAATATTGTGGGAGGAAACAAGCCAAATACCTACAATACTGTGGAAGGAAACAAGCCAAATACCTACAATATTGTGGGAGGAAACAAGCCAAATACCTACAATATTGTGGAAGGGAACAAGCCAAATACCTACAATATTGTGGGAGGAAACAAGCCAAATACCTACAATACTGTGGGAGGAAACAAGCCAAATACCTACAATATTGTGGGAGGAAACAAGCCAAATACCTACAATATTGTGGAAGGGAACAAGCCAAATACCTACAATACTGTGGAAGGAAACAAGCCAAATACCTACAATACTGTGGAAGGAAACAAGCCAAATACCTACAATACTGTGGAAGGAAACAAGCCAAATACCTACAATACTGTGGAAGGGAACAAGCCAAATACCTACAATATTGTGGGAGGAAACAAGCCAAATACCTACAATATTGTGGGAGGGAACAAGCCAAAATCTGTAGGCTAAAACAAACAAAAAAACAATTACTTTAAGATGTCAGAACTGGTTCATGAATAAGTGAAACAAGCCCATGTGAACTAAAATAGCTATTAATCAGGAGTGATTTACTTTCGGAGATGAATATTTCATAGTGAGGGATTGTGTGTGCGTGGGTGTGTGTGTGTGTGTGTCTGTGTATGCGTGTGTGTGTGTGTATGTATGTATGTATGTATGGTGAACTAGATAAAAGGAGGGAAGGCCCCTTAACCCTGTGGCCCCTCAGCTGGCTGGGTTCAGGAGCAGGAGCCTTGCCCGCCAGAGGAGGAAAAATCAACGGCTGATTATTAATGAGGTCTCTCCACTATGTCAAGCTCAGTCTCTGCCAGGACTCAATGAAAAACAGAGGGAAAGTCACAGACCAATCTTATCTGGCTGAACCTGTTTCCCCTTCCTACTGCCAGCCGATCTAACACAGAACAAATGGCCTTTCCCCAGCACTTAACATCGGTCTCCAAGCCTGTGTGTGTGTACTGTAGTGTCATGGGAATCATGCAGGTCCCTACCTCCCCAGTCTGTGTCAGGGTCAGCTTGGGCAGCTTGCTCTTGGAGCTGGTGATGGTGCTACCAAAAGCTGGGTTGCTGTAGCCCACGTCCACCACCTCCAGAGGAGGCTTGAGCTCCGGGGAGTCCAGGGGCATCTGGTCCTGGCCGTCCATGGGCCGCACATAGGCCGTAGGCTTCTGCTGCTGCACGGCGCTGGGCTTGCCGTGCAGACCCTGCGGGAAGGTGGGCGTGGAGAGGCCACTGGGCAGCAGGGAGGTAGAGGCCACTGGGGAACTGGCCCCGTGGGAGCCCGGCTCCTGCTCCAGGGGAGACTTAACATGAGTGTTGCTGTCCTTGTAGCTGCCATGCTCGGCCGATGACGGGGCCTTAGGGGCCTGCTGCTGCCCGCCCCCGTGCCTCCTGGAGAGAGTGGAGGTGGAGGAGGAGGAGGGGCTGCTGCTGGAGTCTCCCCTGTGGTCCACTACCTCGCCCTGTGAGATGAGCAGCTCCTCGTGTCTTTGGGGCTGCTGCTGCTGCTCATGGGTGAAGGAGTGTTTCCCCCTGCTGCAGGATGGGCCCCCCACCCCCTGGACCCCCAGGCCCCCCACCCCATGGACCCCCTGGCCCCCAACCCCCTGACCTCCCACCCCCTGGGTGCTGCAGTGGGCTCCCCGGGACCAGTCGGAGGACCAGGACTTCTTGGAGCTCTGATGGCCGTGCAGCAGGCTGGAGCTGGTCAGAGAAGAAGAGGAGGGAGGAGGGGGCATGGAGGTTGTATGGTTCCCTGTGCCCACCCTGTTGCTCCCCCTCTGGCCTCCCTTGGTTAAGAAGCTGGGCTGGTCTTGCTTCTCCATGGGGCCAGGGGTCTGGGGAACAAAGTTCTTGGGGATGCCCACCAGGTGGCTCTGGTTGGAGTGGCTGGTCAGGAGCTCCTTCATCTCATCGTAGTTCCCCAGAGTGTTCTGCACCCGGTTGGCCAGGGCGTCACCTTTGTTTGTCTACAGAGACAGAGACAGAGACAGAGAGAGTGATAGAGGAGAGACGGTGAGATGTATAGTTAGTTACAGCCTCTAGTCCTCTCCCCAAGGTTATCATTCCCCACTACTCTGACAACTGACAGAGAGCAGCAGGTCATCAGAGATACACCTAATTACAGACAGACAGGAACTCTGCAGGCAGTGTGTGTGAAAGGAGGTGTGTGTTTGTGTATGTGTGTGTGTGTGTGTGTGTGTGTGTGTGTGTGTGTGTGTGTGTGTGTGTGTGTGTGTGTGTGTGTGTGAATGCGTGCATACATAGAAAAGGGTGAAATCATGCCTTAGTGAGCAAGACGATTAGGCTGTACATTAAAAGCAACTCAGGAAAATGAAAAAGTAAGTAGCCCCTCTCTGAGTCTAATACAAACCTTACAAACTGTATTAAACTATAGTCCTGTATAATGCACGTTCAGAAATCCATCTTAAGAGGGCACAGTTGGTGTATTAACATGTATTAAACAAGTGATTAAAACAAGCATTCTTAGTGTGGATCTATAGATAATAGATACCTTGTTTAGGTTGTTGGTCCCCCCCAAAGTGGATAGACTGGGAGCTTCTGTCTGTCAGTATAAAAAGACAGTAGTTTATAATCTAGTCACACTGAGGGATATAGTAGACCAATGGGATGATCTCACTAAGTGTATAATCTAGTCACACTGAGGGATATAGTAGACCAATGGGATGATCTCACTAAGTGTATAATCTAGTCACACTGTGGGATATAGTAGACCAATGGGATGATCTCACTAAGTGTATAATCTAGTCACACTGTGGTATATAGTAGACCAATGGGATGATCTCACTAAGTGTATAATCTAGTCACACTGAGGGATATAGTAGACCAATGGGATGATCTCACTAAGTGTATAATCTAGTCACACTGTGGGATATAGTAGACCAATGGGATGATCTCACTAAGTGTATAATCTAGTCACACTGAGGGATATAGTAGACCAATGGGATGATCTCACTAAGTGTATAATCTGCTCAACTGTATTGTTAATCAATAGTGATATGCGACTGTTAACACACTACTCTCTTTTAGCTAATATCTCTCAGTGGTAAACCTTAATTTTTTGAAAACCTCCAAATAAAGCTAAACTCATGAGCCCTCTTAAAAAAAAGATATGTTGTTGTAATAACTGTTTTATTTTGTTTTATTATTGTTTTGTTTGATTTATTTTGGTAGTTCAGCATAGAATGCAGTCACACAGGGAATTTCAGACAAAGGGCAGGACCACCCCCAAACTCATGACTTGCCTAAAAGGCAACATTCTATTTAATGTGCAACACATTACTGTTATATTCAAGCCAGGCCTTTTATGTGTAAGAACCTAGTAAGAATGTACAAAAAATACAATAAAACATGCATTATGCTAAAATGCACCCTATATAAACAGAAATGATAACAGAAACACGTCACTACATATTTGAAAATAACTGCAAATGAAGATTAATTTCAGTCATACAATAAATTTGCCAATTTGTTTTCTGTACAGGGAGATAATTTGGCTATTGAAAGGCAACAAAGGGAAAAGATACATGCGTACAGTGTAGCAGCGTTTGGTATCACAGAGGACTGTGGTGTAGTAATAGTACAACACTACGTCAGACTCAGGAAGCATAAGCCTGTGTATTTGCACAACTCAATGTTAACAGCATAAAAGTAAATGAACAAATAATGGTTGATGGTCCGGGGAAGGGATGGTGTGGAGCATGAAGAGACATGATGCTGTGAGGGGGAATTATCTTCTGGGTGGTTAACCTTTGACCTGTCAACCGTAGAGGATGCCAGCTAGTGTAACGAATCTCCTCCTCGTCTGATGATGAAGAATAGGAATCATCGGACCAGTTTAATAAAGAAACTGAACACTGGATGACAAAAACAACAAAAGAGAATGAAACAGTTCTGTCTGGTAAGGATACAAAGACAGAAAACAACTACCCACAAAATCATAGTGGGAAAACAGGCTGCCTCAGTATGGTTCTCAATCAGAGACAGAGACAGAGACACGATCGACAGCTGCCTCTGATTGGGAACCATACCAGGCCAAACACAGAAATACAAAACCTAGAATACACAACATAGAATGCCCATAGAACGCAAAACCTAAACCCATAGGGGAGGGTCTGGGTGGGCATCTGTCCGCGGTGGCAGCTCTGGCACGGGACGTGGACCCCACTCCACCATAGTCTTGGCCCACTTACGTGGCGCCTCTGGAGCGGGGACCCTCGCAGCGGGCCCCGGATTGAAGACCCTCGTAGAGGGCGCCTCTGGACTGAGGGGCGCCTCTGGACTGAGGGGCGCCTCTGGACTGAGGGGCGCCTCTGGACTGAGGCGCTGTGATTCTGGCAGCTCCGGAGTGAAGGGCGGCCCTGGCAACTCCGGAGTGAAGGGCGGCTTTAAGGTCAGGACTTGACAGCTAGGGCTAAACTTCTGTCTGCATGCCAAGCATCACCCCTAACCAACCTTGTCTCCCATAAAACTCTAATGGCTGTGCAGTTGTTGTTCCAAAAATAATTGCATTTTAGCTCACCCAAATGGATAACTATCCCCAGTTACTGTCATTGGAGTGGATTCTGAGCAGTGATGGCAGAGTTTGACATAAGGGCTGAAATGGGGCAGTTTATTAGGACACAGGGGCACAAGGAGAGAGGGAGGGATTCACCAAGTGTTTGCTATATCTAAACAGACAACTGGATGGCATTTACAGCAACGACCTAGGGTCTTTCAAAGTCCTGGATGTGTCCAAATGTTTATCTCAAACGAGGAGTGATTCAAACTAAGGAGTGACCCCTGTATTTAGGTCAGTCATAATTTCAGGAGTCAGAGACGGAAAAGCCTCAAACAGATCAGGCAGCATAGACCGAACCCTACTGTAACAGCAGTCTGTGTTTGACCAACCAGCAACCAGCCCAAAGCAGTAGTTTGTTATCCACCGTCAGCATGTCCTCCAAAGGGGAGCCTAAGCACACACAGGTTATTTAAGTCATGCGGTGAGGGCTCAGTATTTTTAGTGAGTGTGATGTTGAAGGGGCACTTGTAGACCTCCCAGACGCTGTCGTTCTCAGTGAGTGCAAAGACAGGGCACAAAGGGCTCTTGTGTAAAGAAGGAATGAGCCCTGGGCTGCTGGGTTTGGAGCAGGGCTGTCCTTCAGTGCACTGACTGCAGTCTGACTGCTCTGGATAGAGACTAACTTCAGGTGATGAAAGGAGTAACTTCACTAGGCAGTAGAAGTATAACAATCTCACTTTATCTGGATATCTACTATAGAATTTATTCACAGATAAGTTACACTGCTGTAAATTGATGTTTTTATACAGTACCTGTCAAAAGGTTGGACACTACTCATTTGAGCGTTTTTATTTATTGGTTACTATTTTCTACTTTGTAGAATAATAGTGAAGACATCAAAACAACGAAATAACACATATGGAATAATGTAGTAACCAAAAATGTGTTAAACAAATCTAAATACATTTTAGATTGATGACAGCTTTGCACACTCTTGGCATTCTCTCAACCAGCTTCATGAATGCTTTTCCAACAGTCTTGAAGGTGTTCCCACATATGCTGAGCTGCTTTTCTTCCACTCTGCGGTCCAACTCATCCCAAACCCAAACCTCAATTGGGTTGAGGTCGGGTGATTGTGGAGGCAAGGTCGTCTGATGCAGCACTCCATCACTCTCATTCTTGGTCAAATAGCCCTTATACAGCATGGAGGTGTGTTGGGTCGTTGTCCTGTTGAAAAACAAATGATAGTCCCACTAAGCACAAACCAGATGGGATGGTGTATCGTTGCAGAATGCTGTGGTAGCCATGCTGGTTAAGTGTTCTTTTAATTCTAAATAAATCACAGACAGTGTCACCAGAAATGCACACCTCCTCTTCCATGCTTCACGGTGGGAACCACACATACGAACAATATCCGTTCACCTACTCTCCGTCTCACAAATCTCAAATTTGGACTCATCAGACCAAAGGACAGATTTCCACCGGTCTAATGTCCATTGCTCGTGTTTCTTGGCCAAAACAATTCTCTTCTTCTTATTGGTGTCCTTTAGTAGTGGTTTCCTTGCAGCAATTCAACCATGAAGCCCTGATTCACGCAGTCTCCTTTGAACAGTTGATGTTGAGAAGTGTCTGTTACTTGAACTCTGTGAAGCATTTATTTGGGCTGCAATCTAAGGTGCAGGTAACTCTGGGTCTACCTTTCCTGTGGTGGTCCTCATGAGAGCCAGTTTCATCATAGCACTTGATGATTTTTGTGACTGCACTTGAAGAAACTTTCAAAGTTCTTGAAATGTTCAGGATTGACTGACTTTAATTTCTTAAAGTAATTATAGACTGTTGTTTCTCTGTGCTTATTTGAGCTGTTGCCATAATAAGGACTTTGCCTTTTACCAAAAGACACACAAAAACACAACTGATTGGCTCAAACGTATTAAGAAGGAAAGAAATTCCACAAATGTATGTTTAAGTAGGCACACCTGTTAATGGAAATGCATTCCAACTGACTACCTCATGAAGTTGGTTGAGAGAATTCCAAGAGTGTGCAAAGCTGTTGTCACGACTTCCGCCGAAGTCGGCTCCCCTCCTTGTTCGGGCAGCGTTCGGCGGTCGACGGCATCGGCCATTGCCGCTCCATTTTTCATTGTTCCATTTGTTTTGTCTTGTTCCCCCCATGTCTTTGTGTGGGATTGTTTTGTTACGTGTTTTGTATTGACGCGCCTAGCTGGTTTTCCCCCGGGTACTATATTTCAACCCGGAGTATGTTTAATTGTTAAACATTTTTGCTTATTTGTGACTTTGTCGCGCTTTGCACTTTTGCCTTTGGCTGGAGGTTTGTTGGACACTGTTGCGTCCGTCGGTTGTCTGCTTCTGCCGAATAAAGTGTGCGCCTGATCACAACTCTCTGCTCTCCTGCACCTGACTTCAACACCAGTAGAGCACAACTCTCTGCTCTCCTGCACCTGACTTCAACACCAGTAGAGCACAACTCTCTGCTCTCCTGCACCTGACTTCAACACCAGTAGAGCACAACTCTCTGCTCTCCTGCACCTGACTTCAACACCAGTAGCGCACAACTCTCTGCTCTCCTGCACCTGACTTCAACACCAGTAGAGCACAACTCTCTGCTCTCCTGCACCTGACTTCAACACCAGTAGAGCACAACTCTCTGCTCTCCTGCACCTGACTTCAACACCAGTAGAGCACAACTCTCTGCTCTCCTGCACCTGACTTCAACACCAGTAGCACATACGTTGACAGCTGTCATCAAGGCAAACGGTGGCTACTTTGAAGAATCTCAAATATAGAATATAATTTGAATTGTTAAACAATTTTTTGGTTATTACATGATTCTATATGTGTTATTTCATCGTTTTGATGTCATCACCATTATTCTACAATGTAGAAAATAGTAAAAATAAAGAAAAACCCTTGAATGAGGAGGTGTGTCCAATCTTTTGACTGGTACTGTATATATTAATATATGTTTTATTTATTCATTAAAATATATAATATTATATCATCTGATGTAATTTAAAATCTCATTATATACTGTAGCAGGTTCTAAACAATGATTAGTCCACTGTGTTACAGCACCTTATCTTCATGGAATAAAGGCTAAATGTGACCCGTTATGATGCACGTCACTACTTCAAAGGAGAGGCATTTGAACGTCCCACCAAATTCATCCAAATTTATATTTTTTCCTTCAGAAATGCCTTCTTTAACTTTCACGTGCCTTAAATAACAAAGTTGTACGTAATCTGTAAATATAAATAAAATGTGAAATCACAACTGTTTAGACACGGAGAATACAGAATCTTGCCTAGCCATGATTGGTTGAGATAATGAGGGGGCTGGGACATTCACGAGAAAGAGAGTCCATTCTGTCACTCAAGACTTCTTTGTTAAATGGTAAATCCTGCTCCGTCCTACTGCCGATATTTCAAAGATCCATTGAATTTACTAGTATTTTCATCATGGACTACATGCAAAGTGTTGCCACAGATAAATGAATGAGACATATTTCAACGGGTGTATGTGAAGCATCCGCTTGGTGTTTCCACTCACAACCATATCCATCCACTCCCAAATATGGTATTGAGAGGAAGCCCACTGACCGGCAGCGGGAGAAGACTAAACGAGATGAATTTGGCCGAAATTCTGCACATTTGAAAATATTAAACATTTTTATTTTTATCCGTTTTCCTCCTTTACAGCTTTATTTGCCTGGAGCCTAGTGTTGTTGTGGCCAATGAGCTTCCACAAAGATGGAACCAAGTTTCAGCTGCTGTACAATGTTTATGTCCTTCCTCCCAGAGATGAAAGCATCCCCCAGACTGGACAAAAGCCGGCAAACATGTATTTTTGAGAAGATCAGGACTTTTGCAATGAAAAGGCCATGGACATTACATGTCCTGCTCCAAAGGGCTCTCAGGTTAGATTCCTTTGTTCATATAATTACATGACCTGAAGCAAAGTTACTCAAAGGACTAGGTTATTGGCGTTATAGGCCTAGGTCATTGGCGGCTCCTCAGAGGAAGGGGAGGACCATCCTTAGTGAATTTCATACAAATAAAAATAGTGAATTATTTGAAATGATCCTTTTTAGATTTAACTATACTAAATATATTAATGTCACCAAATAATTGATTAAAACACACTGTTTTGCATCAAAACCACTCTGTAGGGTCGCACCATGGTGTAGACAGAGGACAACTAGTTTCCGTCCTCCTCTGGGTACATTGAAATCAATTCAAAACCTAGGAGGCTTGTGGTTCTCATCCCATTCCATAGACTTACACAGTAATTATGACAACTTCCGCAGTAAGCATAACAGGGATACGGTACAGGGATACACTACATGGATACACTACAACGATATGCTACATGGATACGCTACAGGGACACGCTACAGGGACACGCTACAGGGTTATGCTAGAGGGATGCACTACAGGGATACACTACAACGACATGCTACATGGATACGCTACAGGGACACGCTAGAGGGATGCACTACAGGGATACGCTACAGGGTTATGCTAGAGGGATGCACTACAGGGATACGCTACAGGGACATGCTACAGGGACATGCTACAGGGACATGCTATAGGGTTACACTAGAGGGATGCACTACAGGGATACGCTACAGGGACATGCTACAGGGACATGCTATAGGGTTACACTAGAGGGATGCACTACAGGAATACGCTACAGGAACATGCTACAGGGACATGCTATAGGGTTACACTAGAGGGATGCACTACAGGGATACAGGGATACACTACAGGAACATGCTACAGGGGCACGCTACAGGGTTACACTAGAGGGATGCAAAATAGGGACACGCTACAGGGACAAGCTACAGGGTTACGCTAGAGGGATGCAATACAGGGACATGCTACAGGGACAAGCTACAGGGTTACGCTAGAGGGATGCACTACAGGTACGTTCTACAGGGACAAGCTACAGGGTTACACTAGAGGGATGCACTACAGGGACATGCTACAGGGACAAGCTACAGGGTTACGCTAGAGGGATGCAATACAGGGACATGCTACAGGGACAAGCTACAGGGTTACGCTAGAGGGATGCACTACAGGGACATGCTACAGGGACAAGCTACAGGGTTACGCTAGAGGGATGCACTACAGGGATATGCTAAAGGGTCACGCTACAGGGACACGCTACAGGGTTAAAATAGGAAGCAGCTCCGTTGAAGTGTGTGTGTGTGTTTATTTGTGTATGTATGTGTTTGTGAGTATATGTGCAGAGAGGATCTGAAAAAGCATTGGAATAGGAGAATACTAAAGAGACAGACTTTGAATGGTGGCAGGCAGCAGTAGTGATGTGCTGGGTCGGGGGACTAGGGCAATATAACTCTGTACAGGCCAACAGTCACTCAATGGGAGGCTTTGTTTGCTGTCTAAATAGGTGTCAGATCCCACAGTTCAAAACCAGCGTGCCATCACAACCCTACCTCCCCACCACAGCCCTGTCACCCCACCACAGCCTTGCCACTCCAACACAACCCTACCACCCCACCACAGCCCTGTCACCCCACCACAGCCCTGCCACTCCAACACAACCCTACCACCCCACCACAGCCCTGCCACTCCAACACAACCCTACCACCCCACCACAGCCCTGTCACCCCACCACAGCCCTGCCACTCCAACACAACCCTACCACCCCACCACAGCCCTGTCACCCGCCCACAGCCCTGCCACTCCAACACAACTCTGCCACCCCACCACAGTCCTGCCACTCCAACACAACTCTGCCACCCCACCACAGTCCTGCCACTCCAACACAACTCTGCCACCCCACCACAGCCCTGCCACTCCAACACAACTGTGCCACCCCACCACAGCCCTGCCACTCCAACACAACTCTGCCACCCCACCACAACACACATCGGAGGGATCATGGCTTTGTGCTAGCCTTTATGATTGAACTGAGATGAGATCTGAGAAGCAAAGAGTATAATTAAAGCTAATTTGACTGAGCTTATTCATATTGTATGACAATTGGAAAGTAGGTTTTATGCACAGCTAGTTGTTGTTGTAGTGACATCACAGTATAGTAAAGAGAATTCCAAAGGACTCCCAAGGATACCTGTGAATGTGTAGAAGACATTGACACATCTTCCATATATTGTCTGTGAGGGAGTATGCTGTGAGGATGTTAAGTAATACACAGGCAACAGGGATATGCTACAGGGATACGCTACAGGGACAAGGTATACGCTACAGGGATACGCTACAGGGACACAGGTATACGCTACAGGGACAAGGTATACGCTACAGGGATACGCTACAGGGACACAGGTATACGCTACAGGGACACAGGTAAACACTACAGGGATAAGCTACAGGGATACGCTACATGGATACGCTACAGGGACACAGGTAAACACTACAGGGATATGCTACAGGGATACGCTACAGGGATACACTACAGGGATACGCTACATGGATACGCTACATGGATACGCTACAGGGACACAGGTATACGCTACAGGGACAAGGTATACGCTACAGGAATACGCTACAGGGACACAGGTATACGCTACAGGGACAAGGTATACACTACAGGAATACGCTACAGGGACACAGGTATACGCTACAGGGACAAGGTATACGCTACAGGAATACGCTACAGGGACACAGGTATACGCTACAGGGACACAGGTATACGCTACAGGGACACAGGTAAACACTACAGGGATATGCTACAGGTATACGCTACAGCGATACGCTACAGGAATACGCTACAGGGAGACACTACAGGAATATGCTACAGGGATACACTACAGGGAAATGCTTCAAGGATATGCTACAGGGATACAGGGAAACGCTAAAGGGGTGCACTACATGGATACTCTAAAGGGACACGCTACAGGGACACGCTAAAGGGAAACACTACAGGGAAACGCTACAGGGACACACTACAGGGATATGCTAAAGGGACACGCTACAGGGTTACGCTAGAGGGATGCACTACAGGGACACACTAAAGGGAAACACTACAGGGAAACACTACAGGGACACACTAAAGGGAAACACTACAGGGAAACGCTACAGGGTTAAGCTACAGGGATATGCTACAGGATTAAGCTACAGGGATATGCTACAGGGATACGCTACAGGGTTAAGCTACAGGGATACGCTACAGGGATACGCTACAGGGATATGCTACAGGGTTAAGCTACAGGGATATGCTACAGGGTTAAGCTACAGGGATATGCTACAGGATTAAGCTACAGGGATATGCTACAGGGATACGCTACAGGGTTAAGCTACAGGGATACGCTACAGGGATACGCTACAGGGATATGCTACAGGGTTAAGCTACAGGGATATGCTACAGGGTTAAGCTACAGGGATATGCTACAGGGATACGCTACAGGGATACGCTACAAGGATATGCTACAGGGTTAAGCTACAGGGATATGCTAAAGGGATACGCTACAGGGATACGCTACAGGGATAAGCTACAGGGTTAAGCTACAGGGATACGCTACAGGGATATGCTACAGGGTTAAGCTACAGGGATATGCTACAGGGTTAAGCTACAGGGATACACTACAGGGAAACGCTTCAAGGATATGCTACAGGGATACAGGGATACACTACAGGGTTAAGCTACAGGGATACACTACAGGGTTACGCTAGAGGGATGCACTACAGGGACACACTAAAGGGAAACACTACAGGGACACACTACATGGATACGCTAAAGGGACACGCTACAGGGTCACGCTACAGGGACACGCTACAGGGTTACGCTACAGGGTTATGCTAGAGGGATGCACTACAGGGACACACTAAAGGGAAACACTACAGGGAAATGCTACAGGGACACGCTACATGGATACGCTAAAGGGACACGCTAAAGGGTTACGCTAGAGGGATGCACTACAAGGACACGCTACACAGGGACACACTACAGGGATACGCTACAGGGATACGATAATACATAACTACCCTGGACTGAGACTGATGATATGTACTGTAATTACCCTGGACTGAGACTGATGATATGTACTGTAACTACCCTGGACTGAGACTGATGATATGTACTGTAACTACCCTGGACTGAGACTGATGATATGTACTGTAACTACCCTGGACTGAGACTGATGATATGTACTGTAACTACCCTGGACTGAGACTGATGAAATTATGTGTATTCTTCTCCCTCACTGCTTGTCATGGGATTGGCAATGTTCAATTGCGATTATCATTTTACAGTAATGTAATTTGCCTTCAATATGGAAATTAACATAAATATGAAAAATAACAAAAAAGAATGAGTGAAAGACGCAGAGCAAAGACTCATCCAGCAGTTATCTGTTAAATGGTCTCTCTCCTTTGTAAACCATTCTGGTTATCTTTGCCTGTAAAAGCCTTCCCTCCTCACTGCTGCAGGAGCAGAATGCCTCAGCAGTTTGCATAATATCCATTAGTGCTTCCCAATAAAGAGCATCAATATGGACCCACATGAGTAAACACCTAGCACGAATAATCTTAAATCAATAGAGCACTAACAACAGCAGGGGATCCAGGAGCTAGCAGATGTAAGGTAGACTCAGCTATGAACCACAATACAATTCTGAAAGAAACTGGGAATGTAAATGACAAATAATTTGATATGTCGCAATGAATGATGAAGATTAGGGGAAAATACAATTGCATTTAAAAAAGAAAAGTGTTTTATATGACATCTTTTACACCCCTGGAGAGCCATATTAGCATAAAATTAATGAATGTATCTCCTTCTCTATCTCTAGGGGTCTGCTCCTCAATGGTAACGCTGGTGCCCATGACTAAAACATCCAGTACCGGGGCAGACCACTGGGGGACCAGGGAGAAGGAGGGACCGGGGGGGGGGGGGGGGGCTGGGGGACCATGGGGGGCAGGGGAACCAGGGAGACTAGGAGCCAGGAGGAGTCCAGGGGGCTTCTGAAGGTACAGCCAGCACTCCTCTGCTCTGGGGCGTCTCTCTAGGTGCCAGTGGAAAGCAGTAAATCAGTCCCAAATAGCTGCTAACAGCATAGTTCCATTAAACAGGATTAAAGTGGGATTAACTAATAGCGGCCTGAGATGAGGAGAGGAAAGAGGAGAGGAAAGAGGAAAGGAAAGAGGAGAGGAAAGAGGAGAGGAAAGTATTGCTATTACTCTCTACTGAGCACTGGGCTGGGAGAGGGAGAGAGAGAGGAAGAAGTAGAGAGAGAGAGGGCTAAAGAGAAAGCATCGCTGAACCAGCCAAGCACTAACAGCACACATTGGTTTCTAAACACACATAATTTTACCGGCCCTTAAATTCCCCAGTTTACATGCCCGGACACTGAAGCCTGGAGTGGAGTGTCCATTCTCCTGCAGATGTGATGACATCAATGACTATTAAGTAGCTGAGTCAATGACACTGTAGGAGTGTGGAGCATAGATCTGTCTCAGGCTCTAAACCACTAACTACAGTATAGCCTGATTAAAGCCATCTATCTATTTTACTCTAAACCACTAACTACAGTATAGCCTGATTAAAGCCATCTATCTATTTTTAGGACAATGCAGTTCCATTGCTGACACTACATCAAGTTCATAGGTAACCTTACTGTACTACAACTGTTGTTTGTGCTTATTTATTTTTCTTTTCTTATTTATATCTATATATTTTTTGAATATCCGAAATATACAATATACTTGCAGTGAAGCCCTCAACAACTACATCATACCAGTCATCCAACAGATTCCCATTCAGAGCGACACACAGAAGCATCCAGGGTAAATGCCCTGCTCAAGGGCACGTTGACAGATCTCAGACCAGGCCAAAAAACGTAAACCTGAATCCTCCATGATCCCCCCACAGTTCCCCAAAAGCTGTCCCTCAACCACCCCCAAGAAGATAAAATGTAATAAAAATACAATTCATTCCATTCCTCACCCCCAAGAACCCCCCAATGCACCAACAACCAAGAAAATGAACTAATGAACTAATATATTTTTTAAACAAAGGACATCATGGACAACTAAAATCATAATAGCAATGCCAACTTCACTATTACATGTGTGTGTGTCTGTGTGTATTTGAATGAGTATGTGTGTACATGCCTGTGTACAAACACCTGCACGGCATCAGCCTCAGGCAAATCGGCATTAGCTGTAAAAACACTGCCCCTCAATGTCATTCAAACTTTATTTTTATTATGTTTAATTTTGACTTTATTTTTTACTTTAATTTTTGACCATTATTCTATCTCCTGCACAGCAACTCCACTCCCAGTTGTCTCCAATTCCACATCCCAACCTTCAGCTTCCCTCAGCCCATCCCACCTATCTCTGCTGGCCACCCTCTTCATATTTCTATGCAGTGTATATCTTTCAACTGTGCTGTGATGTTTAACATACAATTTCAATCCATCTAATCGAATAGAATCCACAGATTGCGAGTTGAAGATGAATACTTTTACTAAGAGTATTAGTATATTAGTAATTGACTGACCCGGTCTCTCCAGATCTCCTAACAGTACTATTTCTAGGGTCAATTTTAGATCTCTAGGGTCAATTAAAAATCTCTTCACAACTATTTAGCAATCTGTATGGCACAGTTGCCAAGATCTTGGTCCTTCAACTGTTGTTAATGTAAATTAAAGTGAACCAGGTTAAACGTCAAATTGCAAACATTATTTGGGAGATTTACTGAAAGGCTAACAAGTTGCTCTTTGTCTGATTGTGGGGTTGTACAAGTCCACCCACCCAAACTGGCGGCAGAGCGTTGGACTAGCAACCGAAAGGTTGCAAGTTCAAATCCCCAAGCTTACAAGGTACAAATCTGTCGCTCTGCCCCTGAACAGGCAGTTAACCCACTGTTCCTAGGCCGTCATTGAAAATAAGAATTTGTTCTTAACTGACTTGCCTAGTTAAATAAAGGTAAAATAAATAAAAATAAATAAAAAACTGAGAGAGTACCTTTCCCCATTACCCCTGCTGTCTGTCTGCTTGCTCACTAGAGGAATGCTGGGCCAGTGCATTCCTCTTCCTCTACACACACACACACACACACGCTGTTTATCTATCCGCATGGGTACCTAAAAATCATATTTTCCCTAACCCTTAAACCATCACCCTTAGCCATACCCTAAACCTAACTGCTAACCCTAAACCCTTACCCTAACCCCTAAGCTTAAAATAGCCTTTGTCCTCATTGAAAATGTTCCTTGTTTTACTATCCTTGTGGGGACTTTTGTGGATTTTAGGTCCCCACAAGGATAGAAGAACCAACCCCCACCCACCCACCCACCCACACATGCTAGGACTGTTACAGTGACCGAGACCTAACCTTAACACTAAAACGTTATTTCATGTTTTATTTAACTAGGAAAGTCAGTTAAGAGCACAATCTTATTTCCTATGACAGCCTACCCCAGCCAAACCCTAAGGCAGACAATACTGGGCCAATTGTGCGCCACCCTATGGGACTCCCAATCACAGCCAGTTGTTATACAGCCTGAAATTGAACAAGGATCTGTAGTGATGCCTCAACCACTGAGATGCAGTGCCTTAGACTGCTGTGCCACTCAGGAACCCTAACTAACCCTAGTTCTTAACCATAAACCTAATTCTAACCCTAACACTAATTCTAACCTTAACCCCAAACCCCCTACAAATAGCATTTGACCTTGTGGGGACTAACAAAACGTTCCCAGTTGGTCCCCACAAGTATAGTTACACACGTTCACACACACAAAACATGCCCGTTCATCTTCATCTGAGCGCCCACTCAACCTACTTCTTTCAGTCAGGGAAATTAGGTTCCAGAACACATGACTGTCCTCTTGACTGAGTCTCGAATCTGTCCATTTAGTTAGCTGAGAGATCTCAGGCCAGGCTAGGGAACAGTGGCCTGACTGCCCTCAAACTTTAGCCTCCCATTGATCCTGCTCTCACAACACATCCACGGGAGAATCCCTCTCTATTGACACTGCTTAGCACACACACACACACACACACACACACACACACACACACACACACACACACACACACACACACACACACACACACACACACACACACACACACACACACACACACACACACACACACACACACACACACACACACACACACACACACACTCTTCTCTAGTATCTGTCTGCAGCCAGTCAGCCAATGGATACATCATACCGTGAGCAGGGGATACATGAAGGACTGAGACTGCTTGGCACCTCCATGACTTACAGGAGAAAGGTGTAATCGTCTTTCACATTTGTCATTACTCTACTGTACATCATTCCTATGGACAATATGGGACCTAAGGGATGTGTTTGATGTACAATTGAATACATGCCACAGCAAAACATAATATCATCATGGCATGTAAAGAAAAGCATTACAAAAATATTGAGAAGCAGATCATTTAGAACACTTCAAAGCCTGTGATATCTTATCCTGTCCACATTAGCTGTCTATGCCTGCAGCCCCCATACGGACAGTAATCTGCTTGGATGCAGTCAGTGGTCTCCAATCCCTTTAATTAATATAACATAAAGTAATAGCACATATCGGTAGCCATAGAACAAGCTGCTATTCACCCGCTATAGAAATACTGTTTTGACCATCTGTGGCATCTCATTCATCTAGTAACACACAAAGAGAACACACACAGGCGGTGAAAACTGTGCATTTGGAGACTGGCAGACACTGATGGAGCCCAACGACTGGAGGAGCCAGAGTAGACTGGAGACAGACTGACGAGACTGGTCAGGAACAGGGAATTAACTACTAGCCCAACGACTGGAGGAGCCAGAGTAGACTGGAGACAGACTGACGAGACTGGTCAGGAACAGAGGATTAACTACTCGCCCAACGACTGGAGGAGCCAGAGTAGACTGGAGACAGACTGACAAGACCGGTCAGGAACAGGGAATTAACTACTAGCCCAACGACTGGAGGAGCCAGAGTAGACTGGAGACAGACTGAAGAGACCGGTCAGGAACAGGGAATTAACTACTTGGATGTGTTCTCTACATCTATACATTGGGGGGGGGGGGGGGGGGACAGGTGGTATAATGGAAGCGGTTGAAGCTGGGGGTATGATGAGGGGGTGTAGAAGTTGGAGGAATAATGGGGGGAGAGTAGTTGAAGGAATAATGGGGGGTAGAAGCTCGGGGAATAATGGGGTAGAAGCTGGAGTATAATGGGGGGTGAAGAAGCTGGGGGTATAATGGGGATAGAAGCTGGTGGAATAATGGGGGTTAGAAGCTCAGGGAATAATGGTGGGGGTAGAAGCTCGGGGAATAATGGCGGGGTAGAAGCTGGCGTACAATGGGACAGGGGTGTAGAAGCTGGGGGTATAATGGGGGTAGAAGCTGGTTGAATAATGGGGGGGTAGAAGCTGGGGTATAATGGGGGTAGAAGCTGGAGGAATAATAGGGGGTGGTAGAAGCTGGGTGAATAATTGAGGGGGGAATAGGGAGTGGTAGAAGCTGGGGGAACAATGGGGAGTAGAAGCTGGGGTATAATGGGGGGTGTAGGTGGTATAATGGAAGGGGTTGAAGCGGGGGGTATAATGGGGGGGTGGAAGTTGGATGAATAATGGGGGGTGGAAGTTGGAGGAATAATGGAGGGTAGAAGTTGGAGGAATAATGGGGGGGTAGAAGTTGAAGGAATAATGTGGGGGTAGAAGTTGAAGGAATAACGGGGGGGGGGGGTAGAAGCTCGGGGGAACAATGGGGGTAGAAGCTGTAGTATATTGGGGGGGTGAAGAAGCTGGGGCTTTAATGGGGGTAGAAGTTGCTGGAATAATGGGGGTTAGAAGCTTGGGGAATAATGGTGGGGGTAGAAGCTTGGGGAATAATGATGGGGTAGAAGCTGGAGTACAATGGGGCGGGGGTGTAGAAGCTGGGGTATAATGGGGGGTAGAAGCTGGGTGAATAATTGTGGGGGGGGGGGGTTGGTGGAATAATAGGGAGTGGTAGAAGCTGGGGGAACAATGGGGAGTAGAAGCTGGGGGAACAATGGTGAGTAGAAGCTGGGGGAATAATGGGGAGCAGAAGCTGGGTTATAATGGGGTGGTGTAGGTGGTATAATGGGAGGGGTTGAAGCTGGGAGTATAATGGGGGGTAGAAGTTGAGGAATACTGAGGGGTTGAAGTTTGAGGAATAATGGGGGGTAGAAGCTAGGGTATAATGGGGGTAAAAGCTGGAGGAATAATAGGGGGTGGTAGAAGCTATGTGAATAATGGGGGGGTTGGAAGCTGGTGGAATAATCGGGGGGGTAGAAACTGGTGGAATAATAGGGGGTGGTAGAATCTGAGGGAATAACGGGGGAGAAGAAGCTGGGGGAATAACGGGGGAGCAAAAGCTGGGGTATAATGGGGGGTGTAGGTGGTATAATGGGAGAGGTTGAAGCAGGGGGAATAATGGGGGAGCAGAAGATGGGGTATAATGAGGAGGGGTGTAGATGGTACAATGGGAAGGGTTGAAGTTTGGGGAATAATGGTGGGTGTAGTTGTTATAATGGGAGGGGTTGAAGATGGGGGTATAATGGGGTAGAAGATGGGGGGGAAATGAGGTGGTTGAAGCTGGGGTATAATGGGGTGTAGAAGATGAAGGAAGAATAGGGGGTGGTAGAAACTGGGTGAATAATGGGGGAGTAGAAGCTGGTGGAATAACAGGGAGTGGTAGAAGCTGGGCAAATAATGGGGGGTAGAAGTTGGAGGAATAATGGGGGGGGCTAGAAGTTGCAGGAATAATGGGGGAGGTAGAAGCAGGGGGAATAATGGGGGAGCAGAAGATGGGGTATAATGAGGAGGGGTGTAGATGGTACAATGGGAAGGGTTGAAGTTTGGGGTATAATGGGGAGGGGTGTAGATGGTACAATGGGAAGGGTTGAAGTTTGGGGTATAATGGGGAGATGTTGAACTTGGGGATATAAAGGTAGTAGAAGCTGGAGGAATAATAGGGCGTGGCAGAAGCTGGGGGAATAATGGGGGAGGTAGAAGCTCATGGAATGCTGGGGGAATAAAAGCTGGGGGTTAATGGGGGAGCAGAAGATGGGGTATAATGGGGTGGGGTGTAGGGGGTATAATGGGAAAGGTTGAAGCTTGGGCTATAATAGGGGGGTGGAAGTTGGATGAATAATGGGGGGTGGAAGTTGGAGGAATAATGGGGGGTAGAAGTTGGGGGTAGAAGCTGAGGGAATAATGGGGGGGTAAAAGCTGGAGTATAATGGGGGTGTAGAAGCTGAGTGTATAATGGGGTAGAAGCTGGGGGAATAATTGGAAGATAGAAGCTGGGTGAAGCTGGAGGAATAATTGGAAGATAGAAGCTGGGTGAAGCTGGAGGAATAATGTGGGTTAGAAGCTTGGGGTATAATGAGGGTGTAGAAGCTGGGGTGAATAATGGGGGTTAGAAGCTGGGGAAATAATAGGGGGATAGAAGCTGGGGGTATAATGAGGGGGTAGACACTGGGGGAATAATTGGGGGGTAGAAGCTGTGGGTAAATTGGGGGGGGGGTAGAAGCTGAAAGACTAATGGGTGGTAGAAGCTGGGTGTTTTAATGAGGGGGTCGAAGCAGGTGTAAAATGGGGGGGATTGAAGCTGGGGGAATAATAGGGGGTAGAAGCTGGGGGTATAATGGGGGTACAGGATGGACGCATAGTGGGGAGGGGGGTAGAAGCTGAGCTTGTAATGGGGTAGAAGCTGGGGGAATAATAGAGGGGTAGACGCTGGGGGGGTACAGGATGGACGCATAGTGGGGAGGGGGGGTAGAAGCTGAGCTTGTAATGGGGTAGAAGCTGGGGGAATAATAGGGGGGTAGACGCTGGGTTTATAATGAAGGTAGAAGCTGGGAGAATAATTGGGGGGTAGAAGCTGGAGAAATAATGGGAGGGTAGAAGCTGGAGAAATATGGGGGGTAGAAGCTGGAGAAATAATGGGAGGGTAGAAGCTGGAGAAATATGGGGGGGTAGAAGCTAGAGAAATAATGGGGGGGTAGAAGCTGGATAAATAATGGGGGGTAGAAGCTGGAGAAATAATGGGGGGGTAGAAGCTGGAGAAATATGGGGGGCGTAGAAGCTGGAGAAATAATGGGATGGGGTAGAAGCTGGAGAAATATGGGGGGTAGAAGCTGGAGAAATAATGGGGGGGGGGGGGTAGAAGCTAAAGAAATAATGGGGGGGTAGAAGCTGGAGAAATAATGGGGGTGTAGAAGCTGGAGAAATAATGGGGGGGTAGAAGATGGAGGTATAATGGGGAGGGGCGCTAGAAGATGGTGGTATTATGGGGTGGGTGTAGAAGCTTGGGAAATAATGGGTGGTGGAAGCTGGATTAATAACATGTGGTAGAAGCTGGGGTTTAATGGGGAAGGTGTCAAGCTGGGTGAATGAGGGGGGGGGGGGCTGGGGTTATAATGAGGAGTTAGAAGATGGGGGAATAATGGAGGTAGAAGCTGGAGAAATATGGGGAGTAGAAGCTGGATAAATAATAGGGGGGAGAAGATGAAGGTATAACGGGGGAGGGGGGGCGGAAGCTGGGTGTATTATGGGGTGGGTATAGAAGCTTGTGTAATAATGGGGGAGTGGAAGCTGGAGTAATAATGGGGGGTAGAAGGTAGGGGTATAATGGGGGGGGGGGTGTCGAAGCTGGGTGTATGATGGGGGGTCAGAAGCTGGGGGAATAACAAGGGGGTTAGAAGCTGGGGTTATAATGAGGGGGAGGAAGATGTGGGAATAATGGGGGGGCTGAAGCTATAGGTATAATGGGGGGGCTGAAGCTATAGGTATAATGGGGGGGCTGAAGCTATAGGTATAATGGGGGGGTTGAAGCTGCAGGTATATTGGGGGTGTCGAAGCTGGGTGTATGATGGGGGTCAGAAGCTGGGGGAATAACAAGGGGGGTAGAAGCTGGGGTTATAATGAAGGGGTAGAACCTGTGGGAATAATGGGGGGGCAGAAGCTGTAGGTATAATGGGGGGGGGGGGTTGAAGCTGCAGGTGTATTGGGGGGGGGGGGGGTAGAAGGTGGGGGTATAATGGTGGTTTAAGCTGGTGTTATAATGGGGGGGCAGAAATTGGAGGTATAATGGGGGGGTAGAAGCTGGGTTTATAATGGTGGGTAGAAGCTGGAGGAATAATGGGGGTGGTAGAATCTGGGTGAATAATGGGGGGTAGATGCTGGAGGAGTAATCGGGGGTTGTAGAAGCTAGGGGTATAATGGGGGTAGAAGCTGGAGGAATAATGGGGGGTAGAAGCTGGGGTATATTAGGGAGGGGTGTAGAAGCTGGGAGAATAAACTTATTTTATCTAGCACCTTACATCATGCTTGCTGCCAGGCGATGCCCTAGGAAAAGTGATGGGAGATGGGATGCTGCATGCTGACTGACCTCCTTCCCAACTCCTCACGCCCTTCCTTCCTTCCTTCCTTTCTTCCTTCCCAGGCCCTTACCTTGTATGGCTCCCCAAAGAGATTAAACCCAGAGGAGAAGAGATCTTCGTCCTGCTGCACCTCCTGAGTCCGACGCTCCCACTCCCTCTTCTTGAGCGCATTGCGGTCCTGCTCATAATGACTGCATGGGGAGAGAAGAAGAAGAAGACAACACCAGGTCTGTCAGAGTAATCACATCTGTCATGATAGACTGCAGGGTTCTCCAACCCTGTTCCGGGAGATCTACCATCCTGTAACTCATTAATAATTAGCTGGTTGATAAGCTGAATGAGGTTAGTTACAACTGGGGTTGTTGCAAAACCTAAAGGAGGGTAGCTCTCTTAGACACAGGGTCCGAGAGCCCTGCCACAGAGAAACATTGAGATGTGAGGGAAGCCACACGGAGTGGAAGGGCCAGACACAGTTTATTAACCAACACGGAGCGGAAGGGCCAGCCACAGTTTATTAACCAACACGGAGCGGAAGGGCCAGCCACAGTTTATTAACCAACACGGAGCAGTAGGGCCAGACACAGTTTATTAACCAACACGGAGCAGAAGGGCCAGCCACAGTTTATTTACAAACACGGAGCGGAAGGGCCAGCCACAGTTTATTTACAAACACGGAGCAGAAGGGCAATCACAGTTAATTTACCAACACGGAGCGGAAAGGCCAGCCACAGTTCATTAACCAACACTGAGTAGAAGGGCCAGCCACAGTTTATTAAGCAACATGGAACAGAAGGTCAAGCAGAGTTTATTTTTCAACACAGAGTGGAAGGGCCAGCCACAGTTTATTAACCGACATGGAGCAGAAAGGCCAGCCACAGTTTATTAAGCAACACGGAGCGGAAGGGCCAGCCACAGTTTATTAAGCAACACGGAGCGGAAGGGCCAGCCACAGTTCATTAACCAACACAGAGCGGAAGGGCAAGAACAGTTCATTAACCAACATGAAGTAGAAGGTCAAGAACAGTTCATTAACCAACACGGAGCGGAAAGGCCAGCCACAGTTCATTAACCAATACGGAGCAGAAGGGCCAGCCACAGTTCATTAACCAACACAGAGAAGAAGGGCAAGAACAGTTCATTAACCAACATGAAGTAGAAGGTCAAGAACAGTTCATTAACCAACACAGAGCAGAAAGGCCAGCCACAGTTTATTAACCAACACGGAGCAGAAAGGCCAGCCACAGTTTATTAACCAACACGGAGCAGAAAGGCCAGCCACAGTTCATTAACCAACACGGAGCGGAAGGGCCAGCCACAGTTTGTTAACCAACACGGAGCGGAAAGGCCAGCCACAGTTCATTAACCAACACGGAGCAGAAAGGCCAGCCACAGTTCATTAACCAACACGAAGCGGAAGGGCCAGCCACAGTTTATTAACCAACACGAAGCGGAAGGGCCAGCCACAGTTTATTAACCAACACGAAGCGGAAGGGCCAGACACAGTTTATTAACCAACACGAAGCGGAAGAGCCAGCCACAGTTCATTAACCAACACGGAGCAGAAAGGCCAGCCACAGTTCATTAACCAACACGGAGCGGAAGCACCAGCCGCAGTTTATTAACCAACACGGAGCAGAAAGGCCAGCCACAGTTCATTAACCAACACGGAGAGGAAAGGCCAGCCACAGTTTATTAACCAACACGGAGCAGAAGGGCCAGCCACATTTTACTAAGCAACACGGAGCGGAAGGGCCAGCCACAGTTTATTAACCTACAAGGAGAGTGGAAGGGCCAGCCACAGTTTATTAAGCAACACGGAGCAGAAGGGCCAGCCACAGTTTATTAACCTACAAGGAGAGCGGAAGGGCCAGCCACAGTTTATTAAGCAACACGGAGCAGAAGGGCCAGCCACAGTTTATTAACCTACAAGGAGAGTGGAAGGGCCAGCCACAGAATATTAAGCAACACGGAGCGGAAGGGCCAGCCACAGTTTATTAAGCAACACGGAGCGGAAGGGCCAGCCACAGTTTATTAACTAACACGGAGCGGTAGGGCCAGACACAGTTTATTAACCAACATGGAGAGGTAGGGCCAGCCACAGTTTATTAAGCAACATGGAGAGGTAGGGCCAGCCACAGTTTATTAAGCAACATGGAGCGGAAGGTCAAGCACAGTTTATTAACCAACACGGAGGGGAAGGGCCAGACACAGTTTATTAACCAACACGGAGGGGAAGGGCCAGACACAGTTTATTAACCAACATGGAGGGGAAGGGCCAGACACAGTTTATTAACCAACACGGAGGGGAAGGGCCAGACACAGTTTATTAAGCAACACGGAGGGGAAGGGCCAGCCACAGTTTATTAAGCAACACGGAGTGGAAGGGCCAGCCACAGTTTATTAAGCAACACGGAGTGGAAGGTCAAGCACAGTTTATTACGCAACACAGAGCAGAAGGGCCAGACACAGTTTATTAAGCAACATGGAGGGGAAGGGCCAGCCACAGTTTATTAAGCAACACGGAGGGGAAGGGCCAGACACAGTTTATTAAGCAACACGGAGTGGAAGGTCAAGCACAGTTTATTACGCAACACAGAGCAGAAGGGCCAGACACAGTTTATTAAGCAACACGGAGGGGAAGGGCCAGACACAGTTTATTAAGCAACACGGAGGGGAAGGGCCAGACACAGTTTATTAAGCAACATGGAGGGGAAGGGCCAGACACAGTTTATTAAGCAACACAGAGGGGAAGGGCCAGACACAGTTTATTAAGCAACACGGAGGGGAAGGGCCAGACACAGTTTAATAACTAACACGGAGGGGAAGGGCCAGACACAGTTTATTAACCAACACGGAGGGGAAGGGCCAGACACAGTTTATTAACCAACACGAAGGGGAAGGGCCAGACACAGTTTATTAAGCAACACGGAGGGGAAGGGCCAGACACAGTTTATTAACCAAAACGGAGGGGAAGGGCCAGACACAGTTTATTAAGCAACACGGAGGGGAAGGCCCAGACACAGTTTATTAACCAAAACGGAGGGGAAGGGCCAGACACAGTTTATTAACCAACACGGAGGGGAAGGGCCAGACACAGTTTATTAACCAACATGGAGGGGAAGGGCCAGACACAGTTTATTAACCAACACGGAGGGGAAGGGCCAGACACAGTTTATTAAGCAACACGGAGGGGAAGGGCCAGACACAGTTTATTAAGCAACACGGAGGGGAAGGGCCAGCGGGTGTAAAAGTGTAGGCCTTTTGAGTTCTAGGCTCTTTAGTCTATGTTGATTCCCTTTTACACCCTTGTATGTTTTACAATGAAGAGCATACTAAAACCAATATGACTTTTTCCCAATATTCCAATTTAGTAAATACATTCCCAGTATATGTTTGCAATAACTGACCATAAAAGGTGTCCTAAACAGAAAGGTAGGTTTCCATATCTTCATTCAGGTTTGTTAAGCCTGTTTGGTGAGCAGAGCAGCCATGTCGGCAGCGAAATAAATCCACAGTGTAACATTCGTCTGCTTTCTCCTTTGTCAGCTGATGTAAAAGTTGTGCCTAGCTGTCCTATGGCTGTCCGACCACTACCAACACTTGATTAAAAACCCTGCTCTATGCCCTCTCATTAGCATAATGTCCCACGCTCCTCCACCTCCGCTGCTGTTGCTCTTTCCAAAGAGGTGGGAGTCGAACTAGCGTAGCGACGTAGCAGCATTAGCATCCTGGCCCCGGGCTATCACCAGGCCCCCTGGGGCCCGCTGGGGAGCTGGGCATTAAGACAGGCAGCAGAAGGACCAGCCAGGGCTGAGGACGTGATAGCAATGTGGTAGTGTTCTGTGGTGGTGTAGACTAGAGGGTGGTATAGGGTGAGAGGGCCAACCCTAAGAGAGACATGCAACCAGAACAGAGCAGAGCAGAGTTGACTGAACAGAGCAGTGCAGTGATGCTCAGCTCCCACAGCAGTGATGCACTGACAAGGGTAATGGAAAGCCTGAGTACCTGCTCTGCTGTCCATCTAGAAATACCAGATGGTACGCTCTAGATAGACAGCATATTAAACAATACCCAGCACTGTGTGATCATCTAAATGTTTCAGCCATTTTGTTTACCATTTCTTCGTTATTATGATTTCAATTAAATTAGTAGTTGATTGAAGTTGATTGACGCTGATGTAAATGAAAGTGACAAAATGGCTACATGGTGGTGATAATAACATAGTAGGAAATCCCATCACACTTAAATACCTGAATACAGTACCCCTAGAATTATGAACTAAGATTTCCCAGCTTTCTCAAACCAAATAAACATATTTCCCATCTCAAACTCTGTTGCTTTGAAGAACACCGCAGGAGAATCCCAGACTTGGGAAGCACAAGCAATTGGCAGTGATAGATATGAGACAGAGACAGAGAGTTGGAATCAGTTTGCCTTCAATCTGCCCTTGCTCTGCTCAAAACACACCTCCGGGTCCTATGGCTTTTCCAAAGCATTTAATCAATCAGCAAATTATTTTGAAAAGGGAGGCCTGGGGAAAGAAAAACGAGACCCTGTTTCAGGGCGACAGGCGATTGTTTTAATGGAAATAAGAAATAACACAGGAAGAGAAAGAAGGGGAGGAATGCAGCAGGGAGAGATTGACGGCCGGGCCCATGCAGTAATGACAGCAAGATGTCAGTTATCTTTACTCTGGGCCTGCTCAAACCTGCCAGTGCGCCCTGACAGTCTGATAGATCAAATTTCCAGCTGTCATTGGCTCCCGTGCCCCGGCAGTCCCCTGCCACTAAGTCCTGTGTCTAATGCACCAGTGTTGTTATGAGGTGTGGGGTCAAGACTGATCATTAACTCACTACTGTAGAAAGCCAGCTATCCTCTAAGGGAAGAGCGATCGAGGCATGATGTTTCAGTGCTAACAGATATTAGTCTGCAGAGGAGACGACAGTGCTGCTTCAGCCCTTTTTACTCCTATGGGAAATGTGATATATATATATAAAAAGATTTCCAGAATTGATTTTATTTTTTCTCATTCCGCCGATGGTTTTAATAGCAGAGAGAGGGTTTTTATAATGATGATGGTGATGTCGATGATGATGTTCTCTGTAAATTGTAGCATTGGCAGCTCTCTTCTCTTCCCCCTGCAGACTGCCGGCCTCCCACCCCTGGTTCTTTCCAACATAACATAAAAAAGCTAATACTGATATCCACTGTAAACCCAATGAATTTAATCTCGGCTGAGCTATGCTGCACTTGGAAGATAACCAAATAGACCCAGGTTTTATCCCCCTCCCCTCCCAGGCCCAGTGTACAAGCAGCACAGTGAAAAGAACACATAAAGAGATGTAAAAAGCAGCCAATCCCCCCACCATTATTCCAATATAGCAGCCTAAACAACAGTCACTGATTTCTGATTTAGAAAGTGGCAATTATTAATTTCAAGCACCGGCTAATTAAAACTACAGCTAGGCATTTAGCCTCTTGTTACAATTATTTCACTGCTTTATAATTATATGGATCTACTTATCTACTCTATTAGCGCTGGAGCGGGGAAGGAGAAAATCTGGCAACCCTTGTCATTCTGATTCCTCTAAGAGAGACACTGTGGTGAAGATCAGAAGGTTGGGAGGGTTTATCAGCTGTAGTTCCTGGGGTTGCCAGGTCCGGTGGTATCTGGAGTCTCTATAGAAAGATGTGCTTTAGGGATTGAGACAAGAGGGAGAGGGATGAGGAGGGGATGGGGATGGGGATGGGTTTGGGAAGAGAGCTAACTGCCTGCCACAGAAAACTTTGTTTGATGTGCGATCACAAGGGAATTCAGTATTCTTCATGTCGAATTCTCTGATATAATTTAATGACAAACAGACATCTGAAAATAGCAAGCATTCCTCTGAAGGTATGAAGTAAAATACAATAACACCTCCAATGATGAAAAGCTAGTGTCTGTCTTTAATGGAACATATTGAACAATATGCTGTTGTCAAAGCCACAGTGCTATGTTTAAGAATGCAGAAATAACAAGACAATAGCTGTCATGCTTTTTACCGTTTTCCTTTCTCTTCCACATGGCACATGCATGAACTTTGCTCCCTATTTCTTAAGTGGGCACAGCCGTAATTACCATGTTGAATATTGTAGGATGTAATGACAGGATACAACAGAGGCCTCTTAAAGAGAACCCTACCATAGTCCAGAAATACTCTCTTATCCACCTCTCTGCAGCAAACCCAGTGAGGAAACATTTTCACCCCAGGTTCTAGGGCTGTAGCCTGATGACAGCTGTGAGGATAGGTTTTTACGGCAGGTCCCAGGGCTGTAGCCTTATGACAGCTGTGAGGATAGGTTTTTACGGCAGGTTCCAGGGCTGTAGCCTGATGACAGCTGTGAGGATAGGTTTTTACCTCAGCTCCCAGGGCTGTAGCCTGATGACAGCTATGAGGATAGGTTTTTACCCCAGGTTCCAGGGCTGTAGCTTGATGACAGCTGTGAGGATAGGTTTTTACCCCAGGTTCCAGGGCTGTAGCCTTATGACAGCTGTGAGGATAGGTTTTTACGGCAGGTTCCAGGGCTGTAGCCTGATGACAGCTGTGAGGATAGGTTTTTACGGCAGGTCCCAGGGCTGTAGCCTTATGACAGCTGTGAGGATAGGTTTTTACGGCAGGTTCCAGGGCTGTAGCCTGATGACAGCTGTGAGGATAGGTTTTTACCTCAGCTCCCAGGGCTGTAGCCTGATGACAGCTGTGAGGATAGGATTTTACCTCAGGTTCCAGGGCTGTAGCCTGATGACTTAGTGTCTGCAGTAGCAGTGTGTAGAGGAAAGCAGGGCTCCCTCCTGTCACCACAGTCAACAGCTGTGACATGTTAGCCGTGTTGGTGCCAGTGTCGACACACAGCCCAGCTGTGACACACGGCAGCCGTGCCAGTGTCCTATCTGTCCTCCTCTGCTTCTAGTGGGCATGTGAAAACACATTCCAGCTGTCATCATCCACACCCACATCTACACCCACACACACAGCTTCCATGTGAGGTGAGACATTACATTACATGTAGCCTAGTGGTTAGAGCAGTGGACTAGTAACCGAAAGGTTGCAAGATCGAATCCCCGAGCTGACAAGATAAAATCTGTTGTTCTGCCCCTGAACAAGGCAGTTAACCAACCCACTGTTCCTAGGCTGTCATTGAAAATAAGAATTTGTTTTTAACTGACTTGCCTAGTAAAATAAAGGTAAAATAAAAACAG
>NC_050571.1:20603799-20631299 GCF_013265735.2 Oncorhynchus mykiss | reverse complement strand
TTAGTTCGTGGAATTTCTTTCCTTCTTAATGCATTTGAGCCACTCAGTAGTATTGTGACAAGGTAAGGTGGTATACAGAAGATGGCTCTATTTGTAAAAGACCAAGTCCATATTATGGCAAGAACAGCTCAAATAAGCAAAGAGAAACTATGGTCCATCATTATCTTACGACATGAAGGTCAGTCAACGCAGAAAATTTCAAGAACTTTGAAAGCTTTGAAAGTGCAGTCGCAAAAACCACCAAGCGCTATGATGAAACTGGCTTTCATGAGGACCACCACAGGAAAGGAAGACCCAGAGTTAGCTCTGCTGCAGAGGATAAGTTCATTAGAGTTACCAGCCTCAGAAATTAGTGGGACTATCATTTGTTTTTCAACAGGAAAATGACCCAATACACCTCCAGGCTGTGTAAGGGCTATTTGACCAAGGAGAGTGATGGAGTACTGTATCAGATGACCTGGCCTCCACAATCATCCAACCTCAACCCAATTGAGATGGCTTGGGATGAGATGGACCGCAAAGGGAAGGAAAAGCAGCCAAATACTGCGCAGCATATGTGTGAACTCCTTCAAGACTGTTGGAAAAGCATTCCAAGTGAAGCTGGTTGAGAGACTGACAAGAGTGTGCAGTAAGTTGTCTTCAAGGCAAAGGGTGGCTATCTTTAGATTTGTTTAACACTTTTTTGGTTACTACATGATTCCATATATGTTATTTTATAGTATTGATGTCTTCACTATTATTCTACAATGTAGAAAATAGTTTTAAAAAATTAAACAACCCTGGAATGAGTAGGTGTGTCCAAACTTTTGACTGGCACTGTACATCTGAAAAGGAGAAACTCTTATGAGACAGACCGCCTTCCTGCAACACCCTCTGATCCCCACACACGCTACCAACCCCTCTTAATCAGTCTCAGGAAATAGGGGAAAAAAATCTGCCAAAAGCAAAGCATTGTTAGAGTGTCATGCAAAATGCTACAAGTTGTGACGCATTTGATATGGCTCGCTGTGTACCATTTCACTACTGTGTGAATGAAAGCACAAGCAGAATGCTGCTTTGTTACACAAAGTGTTCACTTTTCCACAAAGACCCATGCAGAGGGACCGCAGTACGAGTCTCGAGGGAGACAGAATAACAGGGTGTGATTGGAAAATCTCTGTTTATGAAGGAGATAAACCAAACCCTACTTTGAAAACAATGAAGCCTTCGTTGACAGTTTCTGCGATATGGGCAAACCAGAATGGGTCTTAAGTTGTGCCTCCATTACTGCGGGGCAAGGTGCTGCAGCTCTGTAGCTTTCTCAACAAATGAAATCTGCTGCTCTGACCTCAGAACCAAGGTGATCCTGCCGCTTCCTCATCAATCAGGTGCTGCCAGGCCTCAGATAATGGATGGAGAGACACAGGGGAAGAGTGGAGGCTCAGGAAGAACAGCCACTCTCATTCACACTCTGTTATTGTTCATTTCACCCCCCTCTCACAGACCCACAGGGGTCTAATAGAGGGATAGAGGACTGGAACAGACATCAACAGCGACAACACTAACTTTTCTACACAGTGTGTATCGACCAATACAGACCCTATATGCTTTACATCAGACATATGCACAGCACACACCATTTCTGTAACTCCCTGTACATTTCTCTCTCTCTCTCTCTCTCTCTCTCTCTCTATAATATATCATTTTCTCCTTGCCGCCCATGGCTGAATGTGCTTACATTAAGGAGGAGCTGAGGTAATCAGGGGCTTTCAGAGGGAGATAGCCACTGCAACGGCGGGCGGCTGCACTCGTTTTTTTCTGTCCTTTTAAAAGCCTTCCCCAGAGAGAGGCCAATACCAGAGATTGCCTCGCCACCATCAGGACGCTGTGTCCTCCTCTTATTGGTCTAAAAGACTCCTATCTGCCAAAATAAATATGCTGATCCTCAGAGTCAGCCGAGCCACATAAAGACCCCACATGGTAGTCAACACCGACCCCACAGCAGGCTGCTGAGCCAGCATTTCAACATAGGAACATAAACAACACCGGCGTACCTCATTAAACCACAAGTGAAGGCCCTCGACAGTCATAATTATAAACAGCCTATTTGAGAATCAGAAAGAGGCATTGTGTTTATTTTGGTCCATTAACACACGGTGCCAGTACTCCAGACACACCACTGATACCCTCTCTGGGTTTCATGAGAGGAGAGCTGCCGTGCCATAGAGTGCCTCGGTATTAAGCCGGGAATAACCACTTGACCATATTTCAATATGCAAACAACATAATCGGCAGAGCAAACACAGTGTGGCAGAGTGGAATCCCCACGTGGCCCTGTCTGACCTGGCTACGCTCTAATAAAGCTCTATATGAACCCTCCGGTGACGAGCTGGACACTCGGGCAATGATCTGCCAGAGAGGGGTCACCACAGGACATTTAACACTGACCGACCAACGTATAGGTGGCTTTATTTCAATCACACACTGACTGACCTGTGTTCACGTGGCTTTATTTCAATCATACACTGACTGACCTGTGTTCACGTGGCTTTATTTCAATCATACACTGACTGACCTGTGTTCACGTGGCTTTATTTCAATCATACACTGACTGACCTGTGTTCACGTGGCTTTATTTCAATCATACACTGACTGACCTGTGTTCATGTGGCTTTATTTCAATCATACACAGACTGACCTGTGTTCACGTGGCTTTATTTCAATCATACACAGACTGACCTGTGTTCACGTGGCTTTATTTCAATCATACACTGACTGACCTGTGTTCACGTGGCTTTATTTCAATCATACACAGACTGACCTGTGTTCACGTGGCTTTATTTCAATCACAATAAGGATGATTCAAAATATGCTCACACACACACACACACACACACACACATATACACACTCCAGGGCTAGTGTGTCTCCAGGCATTGGCAGCTCGAAGGGGTGAGAGTAGGGCATCAATCAACGTCCCTCACCCCGGTGTGTGCTCTCCGCGAGGGAGAGAGGGTAGTGGCAGGGCTAGAGTGCCTACCGCTCATTATGATGAAGAGATCGTTTTTCAGCTGAGTTTTAGGTTTGTTTGGTTTTTCTGGGGAGGGAGGTTTCCTCTAACAGGGTGTGAGATAAGATCACTGTGACTCCTCTGGTCTGCTAGCCTGGCTCCTCTCTGCTCTTTGTTTTCACAGTCTGTGTCCCAAATAACACTCTATTCCCTATTTAGTGCACTAATTCTGACCAGGGCCCATAGGTAGTGCACTATAGGGATTAGGGTGCTATTTGGGGTGCTGGCACAGTCTGGTAAGATGTGGGGAGGCCTAGATATGGCTTAGATCTACTGTGATGCTAACAAGATGGCGCCAACAGACATGACTGTTCTGTTTTCTAGCGCCTCTTCAACCTCAGGAGGCTGACGAAATTCGTCTTGGCCCCTGAGACCCTCACTAACTTCTATAGATGCACCATTGTGCACCAGTGTATCACCGCCTGGTATTGCAATTGCACCTCCAGCAACCACAGGGCTCTCACAGGGCCACAGGGCCACTGTGACCACAGGGCCACAGGTGCACACTGCCTGCCCTCCAGGACATCTACAGCACCCGGTGTCAGAGGAAGGCCAAAGAAGATCATCAAGGACCTCAGCCAACTGAGCCACGGCCTGTTCACCCTGCTACCATCTAGAAGGCGGAGACAGTACAGGTATCAAAGCTGGGCTGGAGAGACCAAAAACAGCTTCTATCTTCAGGCCAGACCCTTAAATAGTCACCACTAGCCGGCCTCCACCCAGCACCCTGTCCAGAACATTACCCGGCTACCACCGGCACCTTAGAGACCGCTGCCCTGTCAAAGACCGGTCACTTTAATAATATTTAAATACTATTTTACCCACTTCATAGGTACAGTATATACTGTATTCAAATTAGGGCACAACCTATATAACAAGTGCTGTACACACCTTTTTCATTCATATACTGTCTATACTGCCAATACACACCATTATATTTACATATACTGTATATAAATAAATGTATGGGATTTATTAGGATTTGTGTGTATTGTTTTTTTATTTCTTGGTATTACTGCACTGTTGGAGCTAGAAACACAAGCATTTCGCTGCATCTGCGATAACATATGCAAATGTCTACGCGACTAATAAAATGTGTTTTGATGCTGCCGGTCCAAGGGGACATATTCTGGTCAGATATCACATGCCACGGGATTCACATTACACTTTGTGGGGACTACAGGAAATGTGTGCAAACATCCCAATAACAGGCGGATACTTTAGGTTATTTCCATGACTAATTATCTCACATGTCAATCTGATCCTGGGGCGAGAGGTCATAAGTCAACAGTTCACCAAACAGAAATTTTACACAGCCTTTCCAAGCTAAGAAGTTTAGCTTCTAAATGAGTGTAATGGGAGTTACAGCAATGTCACAGTAATTAAAATGGCAATCAGCAGTTGAAACAATCAAGTGTACTCCCCGCCCCTATTTCGGTAAAAAGCTAGGGATAGGGCTGGAATTCATAGACAGAACTATGGATGCTAGCACTGACCATCCATGATATCAAAATTATAGTTTTATATATGCTCATCAATCTACACACAACACCCAAAAATGACAAAGTGAAAACAGTTTATTTTTTTTATTTTATCACATTAATTAAAAATTAAAAACATAAATACAGGTATTCAGACCCTTTGCTATGAGACTTGAAATTGGGCTCATGTGCATCCTGTTTCCATTGATCATCCTTGAGATGTTTCTACAACTTGATTAGAGTCCACCTGTGGTCAATTCAATTGATTGGAAATTATTTGGAAAGGCACACACCTGTCTAACTAAGGTCCCACAGCTGACGGTGCATGTCAGATAAAAACCAAGCCATGAGGTCGAAGGAATTTTCTATAGAGCTTCGAGACAGGATTGTGTCGAGGGAACCAACACATTTATGCAGCATTGAAGGTCCCCAAGAACACAGTGGCCTCCTTCATTCTTAAATGGAAGAAGTTTGGAACCACCTAGACTATTCCTAGGGCTGGCCGCCAGTCCAAACTGAGCAATCAGGAGAAAAGGGCCTTGGTTAGGGAGGTGACCTAAAACCAGATGGTCACACAGACAAAGCTCCAGAGTTCCTTTGTGGAGGTGGGAGAACCTTCCAGAAGGACAGCCATCTCTGCAGCACTCCAAAAATCAGGCCTTTATAGTAGAATGGCCAGACGGAAGCCACTCCTCAGTAAAAGGCACATAACAGCCTGCTTGGAGTTTGCCAAAAGGCACCTAAAGAATTCTTAGTCCATGAGAAACAGGATTCTCTGGTCTGATGAAACCAAGTTTGAACTCTTTGGCCTAAATGCCAAGCCTCACGTCCTGAAGCATGGTGGTGGCAGCATCATGCTGTGGGGAGGCTTTCAGCGGCAGGGACTGGGAGACTAGTCAGGATCGCGGGAAAGATGAATGGAGCAAAGTATAGAGACATCCTTGATGAAAACCTGCTCCAGAGCGCTCAGGAACTCAGACTGGGGTGAAGGTTCACCGTCCAACCGGACAACGACCCTAAGCACACAGCCAAGACAACGCAGGGGTGGCTTCGGGACAAGCCTCTGAATGTCCTTGAGTGGCCCTGCCAGAGGCCGGACTAGAAATTGATCGAACATCTCTGGAGAGACCTGGAAATAGCTGTGCAGCGACGCTCCCCATCCAACCTGACAGAGCTTGAGAGGATCTGCAGATAAGAATGTGAGAAGCTCCCCAAATACAGGTGTGCTTGTAGCGTCATACCCAAGAAGACTGCCAAAGGTGCTTCAACAAAGTACTGAGTAAAGGGTCTGAATAGTTATGTAAATGTTATTTAAGTTTTTTTTTTTATATACAGTACATTTGCAAAAATTTCCAAAAACCTGTTTTTCCTTTGTCATTATGAGATATTGTGTGTAGATTGATGAGGATTTTTTTTTTAAATCAATTTTAGAATAAGGCTGTAATGTAACAAAATTTTGAAAAAGTCAAGGGGTCTGAATCATTTCCGAATGCACTGTATATAGTGTTTGTTTACATTTACTTTCTTTACAAATATTGGAGTGAAACAAGCTTACATTTTGGGTTCTGATGTGGTACGACAGTTGAACTCAGCTCATGAGGCTTTTTTAAGTTATATTTTTCAAGGACCAAATGGGTACATTTCATTAATTCCGAAGTGTAAAAGTGGATGAAGCAACTGCAGATTGCCCCTTTAATGCAGCAAGAGGTAGCTATAAAACTCTTTGGTGAGGGAGACATTAGGCAGACCCTCTGCAAAGCAGTTTGAATTCTCTGCATGCTTTCACAGACTGATGGGCAGCTCAGTTAGAGGCAGGGAGTTAGAGACTCTAACCAGGACATCTGACGACCTCTACCTCTTGACACGTGTTTATATAAGGGATACATAACATTTTCATACCAGTGTTCCCTTTGGTGTGAAATGACATTGTTCCACCATGCAGGCGATGAATCATGGAGCATTCCATTTGGAAGACAGACACACTGTTCCAGTTTAAAAATCACCAGTAAAAACGAATGAGAGGCAATTATGAATTGAATGCAACTTTAGAATAATGAAAGCTTGTTTGAACTGCAGAGATGGTCATAAACTTGAATACCTATAAGCTGTCAGTTTGAATCAACCCTTTCTGAGGAAGACATTGAACAGTCCTATAGTATATTCAGCCAGGGTGGTGATCACTGGTTCAGCTTACTCTGGCCTCAATTTTTATGTAGAGAGGCTGACAACTACGTTAAATGTGCTCACCAGACCTGGTTTCAAATGCATGTGTATTTGAGTATCTGGTATTTGAAATGCTGTGTTTGAGTGTTTTCAAGTACCCAGCCCAAAACATGTTTGGGCTGTGTACTTTTACTTGAGTATTTAAATGGTTCTTTGTAAAAACCAAATAGTCTACCAAATTGTATTTGAGAGTATTTTCAAATACTTATTTCAAATACAATTTTCAAATACCTGAGTTAAAAACATGGGAGGGTATTTTAGTCAGTGTATTTGAGTATTTTGAAAAACTTTCCAAGTTTGTTTTCCCGAATACATTAACATATTAAAATACTTGTATTTTCAAATAAAACATATCTGAATACTTACTTTGAATGTATGTGAAAGTAATTGAGATATTTGAAATAGTATTTGAACCCAGGTCTGGTGGTCACCCTTAGCACCCTGTACATGTCAATCCCTGAGTTTGCTCAGTTAATGAAAGGAGCTCAGTGGATGTTGCTTTACTAAAGTCTTTTTTTTATCTATGAGGTTATTCATATCACGGCCCCTTTGACTGAGAATTGCTCCTAAGAAGTGCCATAACTTAGGGCTTTCCACCTGCTTCCACCAAGCTTTCCCTTTCCCTCCGCTGAACTGAACTGGCTCACCAGAAGGTCTTTAAAAGCTGATTCAGTTGATACCATGTGGGCAAGGCAATACAAAGACCCATTATACTTCAGAAATTCCTCCATTGACATATTCATTGACTGAGGCTTGGCCCGGACTCCAGAAACAACAGTTAGCTATATCCTGGGCTCACACCACAGCTAATGGTGAGACTCTCAGCATACAGTATAACATAATAGGTAGGCCCTTACCCAGCATATTCACCTGGTAATACATCCACGTCTATCTCCCCTTGGTGAACGATAAAATTCACCTTTCACATCAACACAGAGCGCATACATCAGCATAAATATGTCGTAGAATGCATAACAGAGTAACCAGACAGACACAAGGCACGTGGCAGCGTCATAATGCTACCTCAGCTTATCAGATCTACCGGTGCCTAGCTTATTCAAAACAAGAAACAACCCGTTCATATAGGGGAATGGAATGGAATCACTTCAGACGGAAAATAAATGGGTGATGTGTAGTTTATGTTAAATCGCTGTGGAGAAAATCCATAGACAATGGCCAAAAGGGCTGAGCCCCCTAAAGGTTACTGCATGAGTGAAATGAACACTGATTTGATTACTTAATCACCTAATTCTCTCCTGATACACTCTGCAGCTGTCCCCATAGGAGAACTATTTTTGGTTCCATGTAGAACCCTCTGTAGAAAGGAAGGTAGGAATTAACACTTAATCAAGGGATCTGACTTTCTGACCATATTAATTAACTCATGTAAATACAGTATCCATTGGACAGGTAGATAGTAACACTAAACATAAGGAAGGGATTATTAAATGGTTTAAGCATGACTTCACATGGTTTATTCTTCAAATAAAATTACTCAGAGGCCAGACCAGTGAGAGAGAGAGAGAGAGAGAGAGAGAGAGAGAGAGAGAGAGAGAGAGAGAGAGAGAGAGAGAGAGAGAGAGAGACAAGAGAGAGAGACAAAGAGGTCGGACTCATTAAGATGAGTACGAGACTGATATGTTAAAAGGTGTTGGAGCTGTTACACATAGTGCTCTGAGCACATAATCACCCAGCTTTAAACTCAACTAGAAAGGAGAAATGACCCACCAGCTGAATATTCAGTATGCCTCCGGTGCTACAGACATCTCCTGCTACACACACAGCCTTTATGGTCAGTGCTCCATGCAGATTGAGTCTTAACCCAGACTGTGTACTTCAGACTCTGAAAAGCCATGCAGTGACATTGGAGAGAGATGCACACAGGCATACCTCCCTTCTGATTAGAAAAGAGGACATGAAAAACGATCCCTCCGTTCTGCTCTGACTTCATTATAACACAATCTGTCCTGTGAATGGATCGTAAGAGAAAAGGCAGATTGTAGGATGCTATAGAGCAAAGACACAGATAGGAGGAGGAAGAGGAGGAGAAAAGAGGGTGTGTACATAATCTACATGAAGAGGAGAGAGGGATATACAGACATATAGAGCTGAATTATTGGATCATCTGAGGTAGATGGAGTCCAGACTATGGAGACAGAGAGAGAAACCGTGATAAACCTTCTCTCAGTGCTAATCTGGTGTAAAGCCATGTGGTGCTCAAGGGTCGTCTCTTCTCCTCCTCCATCCAGTAGAGCTCCCTTCCTCCCCACTCATCCACACAGCACCAGAAGAAACACAGCCAAGGCCCCCTGACCTCAGGGGCAACCATTGCCAGCATCTGATACTGTCACTCATCTTTAGATAATAACTCTCTCAGTCACTTCAGTCTTTCCTAAGGAAGAAAGACTGGTGTTACTCTGGGAACTTTTGTTATGGGAGTCCATCCCAAAGACATCCAAACATCACACAGCAATGTCATTATCATGGAAGTATCCAAGTAAATGCCAATAGTAAATATTAGTTCTACAAGACATGTCTTTCCATAGGCACTATCCTACATTATAAAATGGGTTGTTTGGATCTTGGATGCTGATTGGACAAGCAGCTGTATTGACCGTCACAGGCACACTATGCATGCTAACAGTTCCAATTGAATTATCACTGCACCTCCATAAGAATATTATGTTAATGTTGCTGTCCAAAAAATCTCTTCAATTGTATCAACTCGCACATTTTTTTCCTCTTGCTTCCAGCCTAGCATTTAGTTTGGTACGGTGGGGGTTAACATAAGTCTCGCTGTCTGCCTGTCTGACCTCGGAAACAACGTTTCACTTTTAGAATTTCTATCTCTGTAGTACCATACATGGTGTGAAAGGTGCTCAAACAAGACAACTTTTTCTGAGCCAGTTGAAATCACGCATCAACGTCATTATCATGGATATATCCAGGTAAATGCCAAAAGAAAAAAAGCTCAAACAAACGAAAATGCAGCTAGTGTACTGTCATACAAGGTTCAATGTTTGGTGTGACTGAGTTAGCGGAGCTAGCTAGTTGGCTAGCTAGCAAGTGACAAGAACATTATCCAGCCCGCATAACAACCATTTTGTTTAGAATTAATGACCAGTTCTTTTGCATAACAACTATGCAAAAATAATTAATGACTGGGTTGAGTCCATAGCAAAATGACCAAAATAACTAACAACCTGATATTTGTAACGACTATCTCTTCTGGTGGAAAAATGTTATTGTATTAATTTACTTATCAAAATAAAGTTAATGAAAAAATGCAATGCATTGTTATTGTAATATGTTGGTAACGGTTTATAAAAGCAATAAGGCTATTGTCACGCCCTGACCTGAGTATTCTTTGTTTTCTTTATTGTTTTGGTTAGGTCAGTGTGTGACATGGGTGATATATGTGTTTTTGTACTGTCTAGGGGTTTTGTAGGTTTATGGGGTTGTTTATCATCTATTCTAGGTGTTTATATATGTATATGGTTGCCTAGATTGGTTCTCAATTAGAGGCAGGTGTTTATCGTTGTCTCTGGGAACCATATTTAGGCAGCCATTTTCTTTGGGTATTTTGTGGGTTATTGTCTATGTCTAGTTGCCTGTGTCTGCACTAGTATTATTATAGCTTCACGTTCAGTTTGTTGCTTTGTATAGTTTGTTTAGTGTTCTTCGTCTTTATTAAAAAGTATGTATTCTAATCACGCTGCGCTTTGGTCTCCTCCGTACAAGGAACGTGACAGCTATATTATGAATACAGTCACAGGTAAATGGGTTGACTGGCCCTCCACTATCACGTTGGGCAGAACAATGCCATTGACCTGTGACTGTCTTCATGATATAGCATTGTCTCTTGTGCCTTATTGGTTAACTAAAATATATTATCTGTCTAGTGCATCTCCTCCTTGTGGGCTATGTCTCAGGATAGGGTGATGGTAAAACAGCACCCTGTAAATGTATTATTGGCCATTTGTTTCCATAAGACAATTCATTCTAAATAATTGCAATGTTCACGTGTCACTAAATAAATTGGAGCATGCTGAATGAGGGTGCTGTAAACTGTCATGTCAGCACTTCATGAGGTAAAGCCTCGGAAAGGTAAGAAGGAAGCTGTAGCAGCTGTCTGTTAAACAAGGTAAGGAGGAAGCTGCAGCAGCTGTCTGTTAAACAAGATAAGGAGGAAGCTGCAGCAGCTGCCTGTTAAACAAGATGAGGAAGCTGTTGCAGCTGTCTGTTAAACAAGATAAGGAAGCTGTAGCAGCTGTCTGTTAAACAAGATGAGGAAGCTGTGGCAGCTGTCTGTTGAACATGGTAAGGAAGAAGATGTAGCAGCTGTCTGTTGAACATGGTAAGGAAGAAGATGTAGCAGCTGTCTGTTGAACAAGATAAGGAGGAAGCTGTAGCAGCTGTCTGTTGAACAAGATAAGGAGGAAGCTGCAGCAGCTGCCTGTTAAACAAAATGAGGAAGCTGTTGCAGCTGTCTGTTAAACAAGATAAGGAAGCTGTAGCAGCTGTCTGTTAAACAAGATGAGGAAGCTGTAGCAGCTGTTGAACATGGTAAGGAAGAAGATGTAGCAGCTGTCTGTTGAACATGGTAAGGAAGAAGATGTAGCAGCTGTCTGTTGAACAAGATAAGGAGGAAGCTGTAGCAGCTGTCTGTTGAACAAGATAAGGAGGAAGCTGCAGCAGCTGTCTGTTGAACATGGTAAGGAAGAAGATGTAGCAGCTGTCTGTTGAACATGGTAAGGAAGAAGATGTAGCAGCTGTCTGTTGAACATGGTAAGGAAGAAGCTGTAGCAGCTGTCTGTTGAACATGGTAAGGAAGAAGATGTAGCAGCTGTCTGTTGAACATGGTAAGGAAGACGCTGTAGCAGCTGTCTGTTGAACATGGTAAGGAAGAAGCTGTAGCAGCTGGCGTTATGTATCCTCCACCATGCAGATAAACCCAGAGGTATGCAGACTAGTAAAGACCCGGTAACAAGGTATGGAAATACTGTAGAACTTAGCCCTAAATCCCATGGCGTTGTTAGGGCCAGCCTGTTTTTTATTTTTAGACGGCCATATTGTAAAGCTCTTGACTTGATGTTATTGAGCCCTTTGACCTGACCACACAGTTAGCTAATACTTTCACTGCTGAGAGTTTAAGGCTAACAACCTGTACCACCATTTTATGATAATTGCTCCAACAGGTCCATCCTACCATCCCTTCATCATGAAATAAAAATGACTGTAGGAAGAGAGAGCGAGAGAGAGCATAATCTTTCTCTATTGCAGCCCTCTTATTTTCCATAGCTAGTTTTGAATGTTATTCAATTTATTAACCTAGAAAGCCTTCTCAAATAAAAACACAGATCAGCAATTATTTATTCTCAGTGAAGGCTTGACTGTATTGTTTATTGGCAGTATTAACACACGCCTTGTTGGCAGCCAACACATTTCTTTCCCTTTAGTTTTCCTCTCTCTTTCATGACCTTATTAAGTGTGGCTCTCCGTTTGTTGGGCCGGGCCATTGAGAGGTACTAATAACACTCAGCTGGCTGGCCTGGCACCACACACTGTGAGGAGAGAGATGTCGGAAACAGGAGAAGACGTTGGAGGGAAAAGGGGGGGGTTGGGTTAATGGCCACCACATGGGGTAAGTAAGGGGAGCTGCTGGGGAGGAAAGAGTGTGTCACTGGTGGGAGTCTGAGGCCCGGTGGGGGTGCACGTCTGAGGCCCAGTGGGAGCCAACATCTGAGGCCCGGTGGGGGCCCACGTCTGAGGCCCGATGGGGGCACACGTCTGAGGCCCGATGGGGGCCCATGTCTGAGGCCCGGTGGAGGCCCATGTCGAAGCCAAGCAAACAAACACTCTGTGGAGGAACATTGGATTGTTCACCTACTGGCAGAGGGAAGCAGGCCCCGGAGCACCAAACATAACACACGCCAAGCGTGTGAGTTTATAAACAGCAGATCACTCACAGAGGAGGGGCTTTATTGCACGTTAATACCGTACATCATTCACTGGGTTACTAATGCTGAACATGGAATCTGACTGGCTGTGTACCCTCTAACCAGTATGCAGCTACAGTATATAGAGCCAGGAACTCCTCCTGATAATTATTGTCAAAGAAAAGCTTTATTGGGAAAAGGAATACATATTTTAGGAATGTTATATTCTTTGTAATCTGAATGCATTTATATAAAACAACACCAGTAATGAAGATGTGGTTGATATACTTTACCTATAAAGAATAACCATCAAAATAATTAGGCTACTTACTAAATTGACTTATTTATTACTCTGGATCATCATTCATGTATAATGTGTTATCTTTAAAATTCCAACCTAGAATATGAATGGTAATATATAAGAATAAACACATGTGGAAAATGTCGAAGATTTACAAACATCTCTTAATTGAATACAGTAGGAACAGTAGCCTATAGTATTATAAGCCTATGTTTCTCCTAAGGCTGATTTCTAAGGAGGAATTCCAGTCAAGGGAGGGATTATCAACTCCCAACATATAGGATTTCTCCAATGAACAAGGCTGCCCAGAATTGGGTGATGTAGGTTTCATATCTTCTGCTAAAATGACAATCTCATGCACCAACACACACACTACATCCGGAAGACAGGCAAAGTGCCTCAAACTAAAGTGTTCATGACGTTGTAGTCTGCATCACAACTGGGTGGACACGAACTGTGCTGACACACACACACACACACACACACACACACACACACACACACACACACACGGTCGCTGATCCCTGAAAACAAAGAATAACAGACAGCTACTTTATCAAGGGGGAGTAAGAGGACAAAAAGGAGATTAGGATGATGGGCGAGCCCCTCCACCTTCCTCTGCACAAGCCCAGATAAATCTCACACAAAGCAGCTGGGGCCTGTGGGCCGGGGCAGGGGTCTGGGTGGACGTGCATGCCTGCGTCACTCCCCTCTACAGAACACCACGAAAAGCAAGCACTCACAAATGAATCAACAATTACCTCTGGGAGGAAAGGGTTCACCACCACGGCCTACAGGATCAACACATAATTTTAACCCCCCTCATTCTCTCTCTACAGAGCTGGGAGAGGAGGAGAGGAGGAGAGCCATATCAAATTATATTATATTTGCTAATATCTGTGAGGCATAATCCGTGTATTTCACTCTGTGTCTGTAATGTATCTGTAATATCCACAATAAATGCCCTGATCAAAATGTATGCTAAATATATGGCAGGTGTCATTAAACCTAATGTATTACTAATGTAATTAGGCCCATTTGCATGCATGTCAATGCATCAGAACAATGCCTGTTTAAGTAGCCTACTGTTTAAATAAGTCATTACAGATTGATAACTTCCTACCCTCTTTAGTGTTTATTTCCACACTAATCCAGCCTCCCTCTGACCACATGACTACCAGGATTACGCAGGGGTTAATACAAGGATTAATGGAAAATCTAGAGCACTAAGGGGTCCTGAATTTAGCCCTGTCTAATGCCTGGTGAGGAACATACAATAATAACCCAAGTTGTAGCACCAAAGCACACACATGTTGGACAGATATCAAAACAAGCAGATCTTCAACAATCCTTTGTTACATTTTTTCACAAATGTTATTACAAACACTGAACATGAAGGATAACATGCAAAAACCACGGATCAGATAACCATTTTCATAATGGGATCACTGGTTTTCTATTATCTGTGGTCAACACATATCAAATGTGAATACAAAAATATATAAAAACAAATCTGCTGGCCTATGAAACCAAATCTACCTCAGTTTTACAACTTCAATAATCCCCCCAATGTGAAAACAGCTCCACACATTTTGGAAGATGGTTATTTCAATTAGCATATGAGCATAAGCAGGTTTTCTAACCGCTTGACTCACCGTGAAAAATAAAAAAAAGATACTGTAATACCATTTTGGAGCCCGGACTGCATTAACTCTTCCCCGGTTTCCATGGTAACCCACTCCTGGACCAGACAGTGTGATGAGGAGGAGAGGCCGCCAAGGACACACACACACACACGCTGGAGCTGCAGCTTCCAAAGCCTTGCACACTCGCACACACAAAGCCGGGGCCAATTACCCTGCTCCCAGTAAGGCAAGGGTTAAGGCCTTCATGCCTTGACCAGAATGCAGATGAGCTTTCATCACTCTTCCCAGAGACCAGGCCAAACACACAACCAATCAGCAATGGGAAAACAATACTCCCAAAAAAATCCCAGAGATATTAAAACAGTGCAGGGCTGGAGAGAAGAGAGGAGACGGCATGTCATTGCATGGATGGTCTACAGCCTTAAATCCAAGTCGAATGGGAAAATGGCTGGTGTACAGTCTTTAATCCAAGTCTAAAGGGGAAATGGCTGGTCTACAGCATATAATCCCAGTCCAAATGTGAAATGGCTGGTCTACAACCTTTAATTCCAGTCTAAAGGGGAAATGTTTGAAGATATCAGTGTGGTGTGAATTAACTACGCTCCACTCCTCTCAACCTCATATGTTCTAAAATTGATTAATTTACATTTTTCCTTCATCAATCTACACACAAAACCCCATAACGACAAAGCCAACAGATTTTTTTAAATGTTAGCAAATTTACTTTACAAAACAATCTGAAATACCTCATTTGCATAAGTATTCAGACCCTTTGCTATGAGACTCGAAATTGAGCTCAGGTGCATCCTGTTTCCATTGATCATCCTTGAGATGTTTCTACAACTTGATTGGAGTCCACCTGTGGTAAATTAAATTGATTGTACATGATTTGGAAAGGCACACACCTGTCTCTATATGGTCCCAAAGTTGACAGTGCATTTCAGAGCAAAAACCAAGCCACGAGGTCAAAGGAATTGTCTGTAGAGCTCAGAGACAGGATTGTGTCAAGGCACAGATCTGGGGTAGGGTATCAAAAAATGTATGCAGCATTAAAGGTCCCCAAGAAAATCGTGGCCTCTGTTATTCTTACATGGAAGCTTCCTAGAGCTGGCACCCGGACAAACTGAGCAATCCAGGGAGAAGTGCCTTGGTCAGGGAGATGACCAAGAACCCGATGGTCACTCTGACAGAGCTCCAGAGTTCCTCTGTGGAGATGAGTGAACCTTCCAGGAGGACAACCATTTCTGCAGCACTCCACCAATCAGGCCTTTATGGTAGAGTGGCCAGACGGAAGCCACTGCTCATTAAAAGGCACATGACAACCCGCTTGGAGTTTGTCAAAAGGCACCTAAAGGACTCTCAGACCATGATAAATAAGATTGTCTAGTCTAATGAAACCAAGATCGAACTCTTTGGCCTGAATGGATAGAGGGAAAGATGAACAGAGCAAATTACACAAAGATCCTTGATGAAAACCTGCTCCCCATAACTCAGACTGGGGCGAAGGTTCACATTCCAACAGGACAACGACCCAAAGCACACAGCCAAGACAACGCAGAAGTGGCTTCAGGACAAGTCCCTGAATGTGCTTGAGTGGACCAGCCAGAGCACGGACTTGAACCTAATCGAACATATCTGGAGAGACCTGAAAATAGCTGTGCAGCTAAGCTCCCCATCCAACCTGACAGAGCTTGAGAGGATCTGCAGAGAATAATGGGAGGAACTCCCCAAATGCAGGTGTGCTAAGCTTGTAGCGTCATAGCCAAGACGACTCGAGGCTGTAATCTATGCCAAAGTTCCTTCAACAAAGCACTGAGTAAAATGTCTGAATACTTATGTAAATGTTTGTTCTAAAAACCAGTTTTCGCTTTGTCATTATGGGGTACTGTGTGTAGATTGATGAGTAAGGCTGTAATATAACAAAATCTGGACACTTTCCGAACGCACTGTATTACTGTATTACCAGAGATTACTAAACACAGGCTAGCTAGACAGTCTTTTATCACTAGGGAACAATTCCCTGGTAATAACAGCAGAATAAACAATCCCCTGGTAATAACAGCAGAATAAACAATCCCCTGGTAATAACAGCATAATAAACAATCCCCTGGTAATAACAGCAGAATAAACAATCCCCTGGTAATAACAGCAGAACAAACAATCCCCTGGTAATAACAGCAGAATAAACAATCCCCTGGTAATAACAGCAGAACAAACAATCCCCTGGTAATAACAGCAGAATAAACAATCCCCTGGTAATAACAGCAGAATAAACAATCCCCTGGTAATAACAGCAGAATAAACAATCCCCTGGTAATAACAGCAGAATAAACAATCCCCTGGTAATAACAGCAGAATAAACAATCCCCTGGTAATAACAGCAGAACAAACAATCCCCTGGTAATAACAGCAGAACAAACAATCCCCTGGTAATAACAGCAGAATAAACAATCCCCTGGTAATAACAGCAGAATAAACAATCCCCTGGTAATAACAGCAGAATAAACAATCCCCTGGTAATAACAGCAGAATAAACAATCCCCTGGTAATAACAGCAGAATAAACAATCCCCTGGTAATAACAGCAGAATAAACAATCCCCTGGTAATAACAGCAGAACAAACAATCCCCTGGTAATAACAGCAGAATAAACAATCCCCTGGTAATAACAGCAGAATAAACAATCCCCTGGTAATAACAGCAGAATAAACAATCCCCTGGTAATAACAGCAGAATAAACAATTCCCTGGTAATAACAGCAGAACAAACAATCCCCTGGTAATAACAGCAGAATAAACAATCCCCTGGTAATAACAGCAGAATAAACAATCCCCTGGTAATAACAGCAGAATAAACAATCCCCTGGTAATAACAGCAGAATAAACAATCCCCTGTTAATAACAGCAGAATAAACAATCCCCTGGTAATAACAGCAGAATAATCAATCCCCTGGTAATAACAGCAGAATAAACAATCCCCTGGTAATAACAGCAGAATAAACAATCCCCTGGTAATAACAGCAGAACAAACAATCCAAGAAAATTAAAATAAAAGTCAGATTCTTCTGAAAATGTGAAAAGAATTTGAGTTTAAAATAAAACAAGCTGTTTATTGTTGACTTTCCCGTCAGAAACGCTTAATCAATAATTGCCCATAAAAGAAACAGGCTAATTGTGAAAAAAATAAAACATTTTATGATTCCAAAATAAAAATCCCTATTGGCTCTGAGTCATCAAAATCGCTCATAGTTTTGAAGAGGAAATCCTCCTTTATGACAAAACCTTAGAGAGATTCTCTTGATCAAAACCTTAGAGAGATTCTCTTGATCAAAACCTTAGAGAGATTCTCTTGATCAAAACCTTAGAGAGATTCTCTTGATCAAAACCTTAGAGAGATTCTCTTGATCAAAACCTTAGAGAGATTCTCTTGATCAAAACCTTTTCACTTGATCACCAAACCACCTATCCAGCAAACCACTTTTCAAGAGACATTTTTTTTCTTCCTTTGATCATAATCAGAATAAAGTCTATCATTAAACCACTATCCAGTATCATTAAACCGCAATCATTAAACCACCAACATTAAAACACTTTCATTAAACCACTATCCACTATCATTAAACCACTACCATTAAACCACTATCATTAAACTGCTATCCACTATCATTAAACCACTATTGTTAAACCACCAACATTAAAACACTTTCATTAAACCGCTATCCACTATCATTAAACCACTACCATTAAACCACTATCATTAAACCACTACCATTAAACCACTATCATTAAACCGCTATCCACTATCATTAAACCACTATTATTAAACCACTATCATTAAACCACTACCATTAAACCACTATCATTAAACTGCTATCCACTATCATTAAACCACTACCATTAAACCACTATCATTAAACCGCTATCCACTATCATTAAACCCCTATTATTAAACCACTATCATTAAACCACTATCATTAAACCACTACCATTAAACCACTATCATTAAACTGCTATCCACTATCATTTAACCACTATCATTAAACCACTATCATTAAACCGCTATCCACTATCATTAAACCACTATTATTAAACCACTATCATTAAACCACAAAATAAAATTATATTATTTGCCCAACGTAGTGAAGTGACCTGCTTTATTCCAAATGTATCCAGAGAATAACATCAACATCAAAGAGTTTGCTGTCACAGATAGGACATGAGAAGGTAAATAGAGATTTCATCATAATCAGCGTGGTGGATGAGGAGCTCTAGCTCTCAGTGTGGCGTCTCTTTGTTACACTGGAGTTGTGTATCTAGAGGACAAAGGATGGTGTGTAGCGAATCTGTACCGCATCACCTGTAAATCTGTCAGCCCGTGGTTTTGAAACGTGTCACCTTCTGTGATGATGGCTAATTCCTGCACTCTACAGCCTCTGGACCCCAGCAGCTGAGTGTTTTTTTCAGACCCATCAGAGAGACATTAACGCAGAGCTGGCTGAGTCATCAAGGTGACTCTGTCTTTGGGCCCATTAAAAGACTTGGACAGGGACCAAATAACAAGAGCCGTGAGTGAGTGAGTTTGTCTCTCACTCACTCACTCACTCACTCACTCACTCACACTATTTATAGCGAGCAGGCCAACAGTCTTAACATTGTATTGAGCAGCTGCATATTTACTAGGAGCAGAGTTAGACCCGGGTCACGGGCAGTACAGCATCTACCTCACTAAGATCATGTGGTGTGGCACAGACACAGAAGACAAATATCAAGAGCCCTGCGCTGAGCTGAGACTCTAGTCCTGACCTTCCTCTGCTCTGCTCTAGCAATAAGGGAGAAGAGAGGCTCATCCCTGGAGGTAGAACAAAGGCAGGGTGGAGATTACAGCAGCAGCAGCACAATTCAACAACTCTACAGAGTTGAACACCACTGTCACGTTCTGACCATAGTTCTTGTGTGTTTTCCTTGTTTTAGTGTTGGTCAGGACGTGAGCTGGGTGGGCATTCTATGTTGTGTGTCTGGTTTGTCTATTTCTATGTTTGGCCTGATATGGTTCTCAATCAGAGGCAGGTGTTGGTCATTGTCTCTGATTGGGAACCATATTTAGGTAGCCTGTTTTGTGTTGGGATTTGTGGGTGGTTGTTTCCTATCTTTGTGTTTTATGCACCAGTTAGGACTGTTTCAGTTTTCACGTTTATTGTTTTGTATCTTGTTCATGTTTGAGTTACCTTATTAAATGAACATGAACTGTAACCACGCTGCGTTTTGGTCCGCCTCTCCTTCCCAGGAAGAAAGCCGTTACAACCACCCCCCTGGATACAAATGGTAGAGTTGACCACTCCCCTCCTAGATAAAAATGGTAGAGTTGACCACTCCCCTCCTAGATAAAAATGGTAGAGTTGACCACTCCCCTCCTAGATAAAAAAGGTAGAGTTGACCATTCCCGTCCTAGATAAAAAAAAAGGTAGAGTTGACCACTCCCCTCCTAGATAAAAAAAGGTAGAGTTGACCACTCCCCTCCTAGATAAAAATGGTAGAGTTGAACACTCCCCTCCTGGTTACAAATGGTGTAGTTGAACATTCCCCTCCTGGCTACAAATGGTGTAGTTGAACATTACCCTCCTGCCAACAAATGGTGTAGTTGAACACACACCCCCTCCTGGATAAAAATGGTATAGTTGAACACTGCCCCTCCTGGCTACAAATGGAAATTACACAATTAAAGTAGTGGTTAAGTTAATGATGATTATTATACTCAACATTGTTTGACGTAACTAATTAACTAAATCACCTTAAAGTGGAAACTGTAGTGAAACTCAGACAGTGCCGACATAAAAAGACTGTAGGACGAATGAGGATTTTATAAATGTTTTGTGCCAGTAGTGCTAGATAATAGTTAAACTGAGCTCTGTGATGAACACCCAGCTACCCCCTGCTTCCCTACTCAGTAGGCATTCCCAGCCACCCCCTGCTTCACTACTCAGTAGGCATTCCCAGCCACCCCCTGCTTCCCTACTCAGTAGGCATTCCCAGCCACCTCCTGCTTCACTACTCAGTAGGCATTCCCAGCCACCTCCTGCTTCACTACTCAGTAGGCATTCCCAGCCACCCCCTGCTTCCCTACTCAGTAGGCATTCCCAGCCACCTCCTGCTTCACTACTCAGTAGGCATTCCCAGCCACCCCCTGCTTCACTACTCAGTAGGCATTCCCAGCCACCCTTCCTCCCCTACACAGTAGGCATTCCCAGCCACCCCTCCTCAGTAGGCATTCCCAGCCACCCCTCCTCCCCTACTCAGTAGGCATTCCCAGCGATCCCTCCTCCCCTACTCAGTAGGCATTCCCAGCCACCCCTCCTCCCCTACTCAGTAGGCATTCCCAGCCACCCCTCCTCCCCTACTCAGTAGGCATTCCCAGCCACCCCTCCTCGCCTACTCAGTAGGCATTCCCAGCCACCCCTCCTCCCCTACTCAGAAGGCATTCCCAGCCACCCCTCCTCCCCTACTCAGTAGGCATTCCCAGCCACCCCTCCTCCCCTACTCAGTAGGCATTCCCAGCCACCCCTCCTCCCCTACTCAGTAGGCATTCCCAGCCACCCCTCCTCCCCTACTCAGTAGGCATTCCCAGCCACCCCTCCTTCTCTACTCAGTAGGCATTCCCAGCCACCCCTCCTTCCCTACTCAGTTGGCATTCCCAGCCACCCCTCCTCCCCTGTAGACTCTTTTGAAATGGAATCCCTGTTTCCATAAGTTCCTGGCGAGCAGGACTGGCCTTTGAATGACACTACCCCAAAAGCACCAATTTGGAGTGATTCATTGGCTGCTCCTCTTTATAATTTTTCCCTGCTGTACATTACATGAAACATTGGCATGCTAAAAAAGCAAACAAGCTTTAGTGCAATCACAAAGAAACAAAGACCTGAAACGAGGGCAACTTGTCAAATTAACCAGTGAGATGTTTGAGGAGGCTGATTCTTTGATGAGGAGGAGTCGTTGACATGATTCAGAATTACGGTCTTTGTTGTTGATGTTTTCATCTTGTTTCACACACAGCACATCAATAATAATTGTATCGGTATGCAGATAGGATCTTGGAGGCAAGCCAAGCAAAAGAGGTTGTGGGTTTATATCCTTCATGGACTTAATCTCAGTCCCTACATTTTATTTTGTGTGTTGGGTCGGCATAATCTGGTGAATTAAGAGCAGTGTTGGTCATACATTTATGATATATAAACACTGACAGCCTTGTTGTATCCTGTCTCTCTCGCAGGACAGACTAAGACAAAGGAAGCTGCCCTCGGAGAGGAGTCACTGATGAAACATTGAAAGGAAACCTGGTGACACAAGAGGGGGTGAGCTTCACAGGGCCAGCTCCGTCAAATTCAATCACCCAACTGAACGGCAGCACTGATAATCACGCTTAAGGATGCTTATGGGTCCCCTTTATAATTCAAGCCAACATGCTGAGGAGCAAATATGCGATTCCTCAGGAGCAATATCCTCCAAGACTATAAGCCTATTTTAGCTAGCCCTCAGCCCTCTAGCTAGCTAGCCCTCAGCCCTCTAGCTAGCTAGCCCTCAGCCCTCTAGCTAGCTAGCCCGCAACCCTCTAGCTAGCTAGCCCGCAGCCCTCTAGCTAGCTAGCCCACAGCCCTCTAGCTAGCTTGCCCGCAGCCCTCTAGCTAGCTTTCCCACAGCCCTCTAGCTAGCTTGCCCTCAGCCCTCTAGCTAGCTTGCCCTCAGCCCTCTAGCTAGCTTGCCCTCAGCCCTCTAGCTAGCTTGCCCTCAGCCCTCTAGCTAGCCCGCAGCCCTCTAGCTAGCCCGCAGCCCTCTAGCTAGCCCGCAGCCCTCTAGCTTGCCCTCAGCCCTCTAGCTTGCCCTCAGCCCTCTAGCTTGCCCTCAACCCTCTAGCTTGCCCTCAGCCCTCTAGCTTGCCCTCAGCCCTCTAGCTTGCCCTCAGCAGTCAACATACACAGTATCAATATGGTAGTTTCTATAGTTAGGGAAAAGGTCAGTGAATAGTGCCACTTACTAGGATGTCAATAAAAATGAATGTATTTATGGATGTTTGAGATGTTGTCTTGCTTTTTAATCTTATGTGTTATTGTTTTTACCACAGAGGAACACTTTGGAAACAAGTTCTAATTAATACTTTTAAGTGCCATCCTCTGGGTGCACATTGTACATTTTGTTGTATATGTCTGTTACCCAAATACATTTAATTAAATTCAGTAGTAAATAACAGGGAAGGGAGGAGAAGAGAGAAGAGGAGAAAAAAGAAGAGAAGGGAAAAGAAGAAAAAGAAGGAGAGAAGGGGAGAGAAAAGAAGAGATGATAAGGAGAGAAGAGGAGAGAAAAGAAGAGATGATAAGGAGAGAAGAGGAGAGAAAAGAGATGATAAGGAGAGAAGGGGAGAGAAAAGAAGAGATGATAAGGAGAGAAGGGGAGAGGAGAAAAGAGATGATAAGGAGAGAAGGGGAGAGAAAAGAAGAGATGATAAGGAGAGAAGGGGAGAGAAAAGAAGAGATGATAAGGAGAGAAGGGGAGAGAAAAGAAGAGATGATAAGGAGAGAAGGGGAGAGAAAAGAAGAGATGATAAGGAGAGAAGGGGAGAGAAAAGAAGAGATGATAAGGAGAGAAGGGGAGAGGAGAAAAGAGAAGAGAAAGAGAGAAGAGAAGAAGTGAAGAGGCGAGGCGAGGAGAGGACAGGAGAGAAGAGAAAAGATAAACACAGGTCCATCTGATGCACTTCACCACATCTCATCTCTCTCAAGATGAAACGGGAATATTAATTCTCTCCTACATGCTTTCAGTCTTGGTGCTGTGTCCTGCTGTGATTCTTACTAGCAATAATATCTATTGTCCAGATTTCATTGTCCGGATGTGGAAAAACTGAGCAGAAAGAAAGTGATACAAATGGGACCTTTATTTCACCTCTATCCAAAGAGTTTGATATTCCCTCCTTAGTACACGTGTACTTTACATTATTTACAGACATTAATGGGCATTTAAGGTTATTTATTTATTGAATCTAGTCCTGCTGCGTTGAGGGTGAGTAGGCCTCTGCTGAGTTTGTGGATTAGACAGACTTCAAGAATGCGGTGCATGATTTGCTCCACCCCACAGGCACATAAAGGCCTTTTTTAAGGTTATGACAGTGTTATGACAGTGGCAAACAAACTCATCTGAAGCTTCTATAAAGCGTATAATATCCTTGTCTGCCTACAGCATGACTCTTAACCCTAAAACCCTAAAAGCACCAACAGGGGGTCAACAACATCATCATTTTAAAATCCTTTTTTGATCCTTTTAGGTCTTTGTCAAGCAGCGCAAGCAGCTCCCCACAAAAACAACAACATTTACCATGATTTCTGTGTTAAAATGGAGGAATGAAAAATAATCTCTCTGTTGTATATTAGTGGTGCTAAACAAACATTGACTGCACTTTGTGATAAAAGCACCACATTTGACACAGAGGTAGATAGATGTATGTACCCTGAAAAGATAATAGATATGGAGCCCCAGATTTGGCCCCTGGGGGTTGTAGCATCCAATATAACAAAAAAATAACTAAAACATTTAAATGCATACACTGAGTGTACAAAACATTAGGAATGGCTCTTTCCATGACATAGACTGACCAGGTGAATCCAGGTGAAAGCTATGATCCCTTATTGATGTCACCTGTTAAAATCACTTCAATCAGTGTAGGTCATCTATGAACATCTTGAAGAACGATCTAGCCTCAATGGCCATGCATCTCTTATAATCTCCACTGGCACACCCAGAAGAGGACTGGCCACTCCTCAGAGCCTTTCTAGAGCGTTTTTACTAGCCCCCGTGCTTCTGCAACTGCATTGCTTGCTGTTTGGAGTTTTAGGATGCGTTTCTGTAGAAGCACTTTGTAACAACTGCTGATATAAAAACGGCTTTATAAATACATTTGATTGGAGGAGACAAGTTAACGAAGGATTTTTAAGCCTTGAGACATGGATTGTGTATGTGGGCCATTCAGATGGTGAATGGGCAAGACAAAATATGTAAGTGCCTTTGAATGGGGTATGGTAGGTGCCAGGTGCACCGGTTTGTGTCAAGAACTGCAACGCTGCTGGGTTTTTCACGCTCAACAGTTTCCCGTGTGTATCAAGAACGGTCCACCACCCAAAGGACATCCAGACAACTTTGCAACTGTTGGAAACATTGGAGTCAACATGGGCCAGCATCCCTGTGGAATGCTTTCGACACCTTGTAGAGTCCATGCCCCAACGAATTTAGGCTTTTTTGAGAAGGGGGGGAGGGGGGGGGGGGCGAAGGGAGGGGCAACACAATATTAGGAAGGTGTTTTTAATGTTTTGTAAACTCAGTGTATTTAGCTTCCAGTCTTTATACCAAGTTGAGTCTCATCTTTCAGATGCAATAGGAACTGAGTTGATATCCCATGGCAATACAATCCCATGGCAATACAAAGTTAGAACTAAAAGTCTGATCGCACCGGTATCCATATCACCTATTTCACCAAATCTGTGGCCATTTTTGGTCGTACCGGTATGTCATATTAGCTCAATGGCATATTTCTCAACCTCTGAGTATAAAAGAACAACAACACTTTGAATAAATAACAGAGAAATGTTAATGACAAGTTGAATGGATGAAATTGTGTGGAAATGTTCAAATATATACATATTTGGGGGAATTAAAACTATTTACTTGTGTTATAAAAGGTAATTCAAATAAAAAGTCTTACTGCTTGACAGACAGTGTCTCTGCAATCAATACCAATTTGGGGTAAACCATTTTTTACCCCAGTTGGCACTTTTATGTTGCCGCTGTTGAGTTAATGATGGTGAATACTAAAAGTGGACGGGCCTGATTATATGCAGCATCAGACAGACAGCGAGCCAGTGCTCTCTCTCCTCTCCACTTAATCTCTTCACATGTAAGGCCTTCCTTATGGAAGCTCTCACTGTGTGTTAAATGTCTGGACCACGGAATGAAAAGATCCCCACTGGTATTAACAGCTCCAGCCACACACTCACAGACTTACACTGAGATGATGAGGAGGAGAGAAACAACAACGATGAGGAGGGAGATACAGCCATCCACCTCTCTGCTGACAGGAACAAGCCCCTCCCCTCAATCCATCTACCTCTCTGCTGACAAGAACAAGCCCCCCCCCCCCCCCCCTAAATCCATCTACCTCTCTGCTGACAGGGGCAAGCCCCCCTCAAACCATCAAACTCTCTGGTGACAGGAACAATCCCCCCCTCAATCCATCTACCTCTCTGCTGACAGGCACAAGCCCCCCCCCCCCCCCTAAATCCATCTACCTCTCTGCTGACAGGAACAAGCCCCCCCCCTCAATCCATCTACCTCTCTGCTGACAGGAACAAGCCCCCCCCTCAATCCATCTACCTCTCTGCTGACAGGAACAAGCCCCCCCCTCAATCCATCTACCTCTCTGCTGACAGAAACAAGCCCCCCTCAATCCATCTACCTCTTTGCTGACAGGAACAAGCCCCCCCCCCTCAATCCAGCTACCTCTCTGCTGACAGGAACAACCCCCCCCCCCCCCCAATCCATCTGCCTCTGCTGACAGGAACAAGCCCCCCCCTCAATCCAGTTACCTCTCTGCTGACAGGAACAACCCCCCCCCCCCCCTCAATCCATCTGCCTCTCTGCTGACAGGAACAAGCCCCCCCCCCCCTCAATCCATCTACCTCTCTGCTGACAGGAACAAGCCCCCCTCAAACCATCTACCTCTCTACCTCAGTATCCCCAATATTGCATCAATCATGAAAAATACATTTTAAGGCAAAATGGTAAAACACCCTACTAAGCTAGTGCCAAAAGTAAGTGATCATAAACCACACAGAGGACATTTATCTGATGAAAATAAATATTTGTTTACCCCTTAACTGAAATGTACTATTTTAGCAGTGCAGTGTCAATGTGGTTTCACCTACCCTGAGACAAAGCAGAGCAGTGCCAAGCAACCAGGGTCCCCTCTCCACTCTCTCTCATTCCCTTTTCAGATGAGCAGGGTCCAGAGACCGGCCACTCTCTCTCCTCACACACTGTCTCTGTGTTTGGTCTCACAAAGAGCTCCAGTCTCACCCCACAGCCCTCCGCTCTCTCCGCTCACTCCCTCACTGAGAGAGAACGTAATCGAGCACTTCACAAACACCCCCTACAGCACAAGGTGAATCATTTTTTGCAGGCCATTTAGCACTAACAACCAGCCCCTCTCATATCTGTTGCCACGGTAAATTGAGCAGAGAGAAAAAAGAAGAACCAAGCCTTAGACCTCTTCACACCAGTCTGGTGGAGCCATGTTAGCTTCTCTCTGTTAGACACATCCCCACCCACCACAGTCAACAGTAGGCATGTCTCTCACACAAATTAGACACCCATATCTATGCCACGCAATCATCAGATAAAGAGGCCAGTGATCTGTGCAGGGCACATGTTGGACACATGGATCGCTCCTCCACCCCTCAGAAAGGTCACGGTAGCCACAGTGGTCAGACATGGTGGTCAGACATGGTGGGTTTTTCCGCTCGCTGTCTCCCTCAAGTCCCCTCTCGACTGGGGTCAGTGGCTCCATTCAAGATTCTGACCTTCCAATTGTTGTCTGTCAGAGAGCACTGGATCCATCTCCCTGCTCCCCATTCAATGCTAATTACATTTCTATGCGCTGCATGTCATCCTGTACAAATACCCAGAGTAAGCATGCATAGTTGGAGCCTATTGATTCTCCAATAAAATCAACTTGATCAAAATAATAAAATTGCCTTTTAGTTTCCTTGGCCATTTCAGGCCAGCACAGCGGCGGCCGATAGCTTGATGCCAAGTGGTTGGAAAAGCAGTGC